>NW_028079667.1:5736384-5821818 GCF_014824575.4 Sturnira hondurensis
CAGGCAAGAAGGGGCTGGAAAGAAGTATTCCAAGTCATGAAATCCAAAGACCTACAGCCAAGATTGCTTTATCCAGCAAAACTTTCATTTAGAATGGAAGGACAGATAAAGTGCTTCTCAGATAAGGTCAAGTTCAAGGAGTTCATCATCACCAAGCCCTTATTATATGAAATGCTAAAGGGACTTATATAAGAGAAAGAAGATGAAAAATATTAACATTGAAAGGACAGCAAACACACAGCTATTAACAACCACACCTAAAACAAAAGCAAACCAAGAGGACAGCTAGATCAGGAGTGGAACCATAGAAATGAAGAACACATGGAGGGTTAGCAACAGGGGAGTGGGAGGGGGAGAAGGGGGGAGAAGGCACAGAAAATAGCATAGACAGTAGGTAGAAAATAGATAGGGGGGAGGGCGAGAATAGTGGGGGAAATATAGAATCCAAAGAACTTGAGACACGTGGTTATAAACTAAGGGGGGCAGAATGGTGGGGGAGGGAGGGTACGGGTGGAAGGGATTGAAGGGGGGGAATAGAACAACTGTAATGGTATAATCAATAAAATATATTTTTAAAAAAAGAGTTTTACTTTGTCTAATTTAGGTTCTACATTTGAACTGAAATAATATTATAAAATGTATAAATTTAGAAATTTAAATTCTTTCTTAAAAACTATGTTGCAAAAGGATCCCACTGTGTTTTAAATCATTCCATTAAGAGTCTTTAGCCCTGGCTGGTGTAGCTCAGTGGATTGAGCACAGGCCTGCGAACCAGAGGATCGCGGTTCGATTCCCAGTCAGGGCACATGCCTTGGTTGCCCACAGGTTCCCTGCAGGCCAACTCCCAGCAGGGGATGCACAAAAGGCAACCATACATTGATGTTTCTCTCTCTCTCTCCTTCCCCTCTAAAGATACATAAATAAATAAATAAAATCTTTAAAAAAAGAGTCTTTAAAATTATGTATTTAAGTGAAGATACATATTTTGCTTAAAATAATAACTCGCTCTAGAATCAGAAATTCTTAATAACCAAATAGTAAAACATCAAATTTCAGAAAATTCATTGTTGCTTTCAAACTTTTTATTGCAATTACAGTTGACTTTCAGTATTATATGAGTTTCAGGTGTACAGCATAGCGGTAAGAGATTCACATCAATCATGAAGTGATCGCCCCAATAAAGCTGGTATTCCCCTGACACCAGACATAGTCATTACAGTATTACTGATTGTGTTCCCTATACCACGTTTTGTATTCCCATGACTATTTCGTAACTACCCATTTGTGTTTCTTAATCCCTTCACCGTTTTGCTACCTGCCCACCGTCCCTACCACCACCATTTGTTCTCCGCACCTGTTAGTTTCTTTTTTGTTTGTTTGTTAGATACCATGTGTAGGAAAATCATATGGTATTTGTCTTTCTCTTTTTGACTTGTGTCACTTAGTACAATACCTTCTAGGTCCATCCATGCCAATGATTTTTAACTGGTATGCAGGTAGAATTTTTAAAACATGCAATACCCGGCTATTCAGTCAGGGGCACTGATCTCTTTTCCCTTAGACTATCAAATTTAAAAAATGACAACCAACACAACAATAGCCATCTGCAGTGAAAGACGACTTTCATCTTACATCTGAATGATTCCATTTTTGTGAAACCTTACTTAGAAATGGTGTGTATTATTGTTGTTTTCAATTTGTTATTTAAAGATATATATTTTTTCTAGAATGTCATGAAGCCAAGTTTAACAAAGCTAATGACCGCTATTCAACAATCTCATGAAAACGGTAAGCTACTTGAAAGCTGGCTATACTTCTGTTATTCATTGATTTGAAGTTACAAATATTTTCATGTATTCTTTACTTTGTTTTAATGTAGCAGAAGCAAAATATGCCATTATGAGATCAGAAAATAGGGCGTTATGTGAAGACAATACTTTTCATAGTGAAAATGAAGATGTGATTGAAACTTTTCCCAAGACATCAGAAAAAGTCCAGGGCTTTTTTCAACCTGCCTTTTCGTCACTTGAACCTCTTCTAAAAGCTTCTCATATGTCCTTAGAAGTCATTGGTCTGCCAAAGGTAAGTTGTTTTGTTACTTTAACTGTTTTTTCCCCCAGGATTTTTCACATACCATACCCCTGATCCTTCTATAGTAATGATCAAGACCCTAGAAAGAAATGGAAATCCTCACGATCATAATAGAAAACAAGAATAAGAAGAAGAGCAATATATGTACAGGACTGGGATTTATACAGGTTAGTGGGCAAATATAAACAGCTCTTACATATGCCCTAATGGAAGAAATACATTGGAAAGTGACTGGAAAGAACAAGTAGATGAATGTGAAGATATGAAGGAGGGTGAGGGGGAAAAATCCATGTAAGAAGAGTAAGATGAAAGTAAAGATTGAATACAAGAGTCAAGTTGAAGAGATTATAAAAACACAACAAATAGAGGGCTTAAGTGAAGACAGAAACTCATTATATTATGAAATATGATAGAATAATTTTTAATGCAAATTAAGCAAAGAAGCCCAGGTAATGAAAAAATTGCTCAGTCTCTTCTGAATTACTTATAGCTGATTTTTATGAAGAACTAAAGGAAAATTTAATTGTAACCTTTCTCTGGTTATTAAAGTTTTAATTTGAAATTGTTTTTCTAAATCCTCACCTTTAAGTTTAATAAATTGACATTTTATATTTTATCTAATAAAACCTGAGTTCATAGATAATGCAAATTGAAATCTGTTTTAGGCCTATTAGACTTATTATGAATTATGAATTTTTGCCATTCTTTTTGATGTTGTTTCTGACCTCTTACTGTTTGGTATATACTCAGCTTTCTAAATTAACTCATCTTACACTTTGGTAATCTGAGTAGGTATTCTAGATATTTTTCTTTTCTTTTTTTCTTTGCTTGTAAAGAGATAAAATAAATAACCATGTTATATCATTTTTTTCATTAATTAAAATAGAAAATTATGATTATGGGGGACTTTTCATTTACATGGTGGCATACACAGACGTGGCTCACTTCCTTGCACAACCATATCAAAATTACTACTAAAATATAGAATAGTCATTAATCAGAACCATCAGAAATTGAGTTAAAAAAAAAAGAAATTGAGTTAAATGGAACTCTTAACAACTACAGAATTAAAGAAACCACATCAATCTAGACTAGTAGGAGAGAAACCAGCACGGAATGGGCTGTTCCCACACCCATGTGTGGTGGATAAAAATTCGGAAGGGATATCTGAGGAATGAGGAGTCCCAGCCCTATACCAGAACGCCCAGCCCAAGCTCCCAAGTGCCTGGGTACCCACAACGTCTGGCTATAAAAATCAGTGGGATTGAGTCGGTGAAAAAACTTTTGGAGTCCCAAGCAGTTCCTTGTAAAGATCCTACACACAGTCTCACCTACNAAAATATAGAATAGTCATTAATCAGAACCATCAGAAATTGAGTTGAAAAAAAAAAAAGAAATTGAGTTAAATGGAACTCTTGACAACTACAGAATTAAAGAAACCACATCAATCTAGACTAGTAGGAGAGAAACCAGCACGGAATGGGCTGTTCACACACCCATGTGTGGTGGATAAAAATTCGGAAGGGATATCCGAGGAATGAGGAGTCCCAGCCCTATACCAGAACGCCCAGCCCAAGCTCCCAAGTGCCTGGGTACCCACAACGTCTGGCTATAAAAATCAGTGGGATTGAGTCGGTGAAAAAACTTTTGGAGTCCCAAGCAGTTCCTTGTAAAGATCCTACACACAGTCTCACCTACTCAGACTCACTCCCTTTGTGTTTCAGCACTGGGGTAACAGCTTAAAAGACACCAGTGGCATACAGGGAGACACAGAAGTGCCTGGCATTGAGACAAGCAGATGCCATATGTCTTTTCTGAACCCTCCCCGCATGGAGCCACAGAGCCAGCAAGCTGGTGCCATATCTGAGATTCCATCAACCTGGCTAACACTGTTAAACATGCCCTGGAGATCCCCAGACTCCACCCCACCCAACTTACATGTCTGCCCACACTGTTTTTCCATTTGAAGGGCTGGTTTTGGCTCATACTTCACAATTTCCTAAATCCTCTCAAACAAACAACAGCTGGCCTCATTAAGTTCCAGACCGAGCAGTAGCAGCAGCAGCAGCCTATGTTCACAGCTTGGCTTTGCCTGGGAATATCCAAGCCCAGCACAAGTAGCAGCCATCTCAGATTGCTTTATAGCTCAAGCAGGGTGGCCCAGGGCAAAACACAGGTTGGGGCTGACCTTTGCCTGCACCACCTGGGAAACCCCAGGGCCTGCACATCTAGTGGGCAGCTACAGGCTGCCCCTACCACCCTACCTCTGCACAGCTGATCCTCCATGGAGGGCAGAGGTTGGTTGTCAGTGGTCACAGCCAATCCTTGCAGCTGACTGGCCTGAGTAAATTTCTCTCATTGGCCTGCCAACGGCAATTGAAGCTTAACTGTAAGAGAGGGCTGTGCTCATCCCACATGAAGGGTGCATTGAGAGTGCCCAGCTTGGGTGATAGGGAAGTCTGTGCCACTGGATCCTACAGGACACCTACTACTTTAGACCACAGTACCAAGACATGGAGTCGAGTAATTCTACCTGATACATAGAAACAAACACAGGGAGGCTGGCAAAATGAGGAGACAAAGAAACATGGCCCAAATGAAACAGATCAAAACTCCAAAAAAAGCTAAACAAAATGGAGGTAAGGAATCTTTCAGATGCAGAGTTCAAAATACTGGTTATCAGGTTGCTCAAGGAACTTAGTAAGGACCTCAGCAGCATCAAAAAAGATCCAGTCAAGACTTCCGGCCAAGATGGAGGTGTAGGTGGAATCACTGTGCCTCCTGGCACAACCAAGTTTGAAGACAACAAAGTTTTCGTAACAAAAATGCAACCAAAACACAGAAAACTGAACTGTATGGAAGTCTGACAACAATGAACCATTCAGCCAGACAGGTAAGAGGGGCAGAGTCAGCGGCTGGCGGAGGGGGACCGCGCAGGAAAAAGTGGCTGGCCAACCGAGGCGTGCAGTCAGCCTTTGGCGGATCCCAGGTGTGGGGTGGCAAGGGGCAGACCCAGTGAGGGCACAAGATGGCTGGCTGACTGCAGTCACACATTTGCGCACAGATAAACCAGGCTAAGGAGTGAACAGTGAGACAGACCACTCAGGCTAGGGCCCCAGCCATGGGAATTAGAGCCTAAAAGCACCAATTGGAAAAACGTTCGGGGTCACAGTCCCAGGAGAGGCTGCCAGGCCCACAGAGAGTTTGTTGGGGAGACCCACAGGGTACTGGAGGGTGCACAAGTCCACACACCCAGGAACCAGCAACAGAAGGGCCCAATTTGCTTGTGGGAAGCAGCAGAGGGGACCAAAATCCGAGAAAGCAGAACAAACGCCATTGCCCCTCTCTGACTTCGCCCCCACAAACAGCGTCACAACCCAGCAACTGGGTCACCCCGCCCTGGTGAACACCTAAGGCTCTGCCCCTCATACCTAACAGGTGCAAACAGACCAAAACATTATGGCTCAAGAACAGCTCAAAGCCCCAGAGCCAATGGTCACTTCTAAGTGACCAAGAGATAGCCAACTTCTCAGATGCACAGTTCAAAATACTGGTGATCAGGATGCTCACAGAACTGGTTGATGTTAGTCATAAATTAGATGAAGAAATGAAGGCAACACTAAGTGAAATGAAGGAAAATGCACAGGGAACCAATAATGATGGGAAGAAAACTGGGACTCAAATCAAGGGAGTGGACCAGAAGGAAGAAAAAAATGACCAAACAGAAAAGAATGAAGAAACAAGAAATAAACAAAAAATGAGAGGCTTAGGAACCTCCAGGACATCTTTAAATGTTCCAACATCCAAATTGTAGGGGTGCCAGAGGGGAAGAGGAAGAGCGAAGAGTGGAAAATTTATTTGAACAAATAATAAAGGAGAACTTCCCCAGTCTGGCAAAGGAAATAGACTTCCAGGAAATCCAGGAAGCTCAAGAGAGTCCCAAAGAAGGTGGACCCAAGGAGGAACACAACAAGGCACATCATAATCACCCATGATTAAAATGAAGGAGAGAATCCTAGAAGCAGCAAGAGATAAGGGGACAGTCACCTACAAAGGAGTACCCATCAGACTGCCAGCAGATTTCTCAAAAGAGATCTTACAGGCAAGAAGGGGCTGGAAAGAAGTATTCCAAGTCATGAAATCCAAAGACCTACATCCAAGATTACTCTATCCAGCAAAGCTTTCATTTAGAATGGAAGGACAGATAAAATGCTTCCCAGATAAGATCAAATTCAAGGAGTTCATCATCATCAAGCCCTTATTATATGAAATGTTAAAAGGACTTATCCAAGAAAAAGAAGATAAAAAATATGAACAGTGAAAGGACAGCAAACTCACAGTTATTAACCACCACACCTAAAACAAAAGCAAACTAAGAGGACAGCTAGATCAGGAGCAGAACCATAGAAATGGAGATCACTTGGAGGGTTAGCAACAGGGGAGTGGGAGGAGGAGAAGGAGAGAAAAGGTACAGAGAATAAGTAGTGGAGACAGTAGGTAGAAAATAGGGGGAGGGCAGGAATAGTATGGGAAATATAGAATCTAAAAAATTTGTGATACATAGACATAAACTAAAGGGGGGAATGGTGGGGGATGGGTGTGCAGCGTGGAGGGGAATGAAGGGGGTGGAAATGGGATAACTGTAATGGCATAATCAATAAAATGTATTTTAAAAAAAGATCCAGTCAGAAATGAAGGATACACTAATTGAAATAAAGAACAATTTACAGAGAAACAACAGTAGAGTGCATGAAGCTGAGAATCAGACCAATGATTTGGAACATAAGGAAGCAGAAAACAACGAATCAGAAGAACAGGAAGGAAAAAGAATCCAAAAAGTGAGGGTACTATAAGCAACTTCTGGGACAATTTCAAGAGGTCCAACATTCACATCATAGGGGTACCAGAAGGAGAAGAGAAAGAGCAAGAAATTGGAAATCTATTTGAAAAAAAATGAAAGAAAACTTTCCTAACTTGGTAAAGGAAATAGACATGCAAGTCCAGGAAGCACAGAAAGTCCCAAACAAGGTGGACCCAAAGAGGACCATACCAAGACACATCCTAATTAAAATTCCAAAGCTTAAAGATAAAGGAATCTTAAAAGCAGTAAGAGAAAAGAAGTTAGTTACCTACGGGGGAGTTCTTATAAGACTGTCAGCTGATTTTTCAAAAGAAACTTTGTAGGCTAGAAGGGATTGGCAAAAAATTCTCGAAGTCATGAAAACCAAAGACCTATGGTCTTGACCTACGGTCAAAATTGCTCTACCCAGCAAAACTATCATTTAGAATCAAAGGACAGATAAAGAGCTTCTCAGACAAAAAAGACTAAGGGAATTCATCATCATCAAGCCATTATTATATGAAATGTTAAAGTACTTATTTAAGAAATAGAAGATCAAAAGTATGAACAATAAAATGACAATAAATATATAACTATCAACATTGAATCTTAAAACAAACTAAGCTAACATGAAGAACAGAGACAGAATCATGGATACAGAGAGCATTTGATGATTACCAGGTGGGTGGGGAGTGTAGGGGAATAGGTAAAGAGGTGAGAAGGTTAAGGAGTACAAATAGATAGTTACAGAATAGCCATGGGGATGTAAAGTACAGTATAGTAAATGGAGTAACCAAAGAACTTATACGCATGACCCATGGATGTGAACAATGGTGGGGGCATTTCCTGAGTGAGTGCGGGGTGAGGGGTGGAGGGAGGCCAAAGGGGAAAATCAGGACAATTGTAATAGCATAATCAATAAAATATAATTTAAAGAAATAAAAATGAAATTTATGATTATATAAGAGATTCTTAATCTCTGTTCATTAAATTTTAAGGTGAAATGCTCCTAAGGAAAATAAAAATTACTTTTTTCTGTAGAGATTCAGTGACATACAGTGACATGCAGTGTTATTAAGTATTTATTTCATGTGTACAGCACAGTGGTTTGAGAATTATATAATTTATAAAGTGATTTCCCTGATAATACTAGTACCTACCTGGCACCACATGGTTATTACAATATTATTGACTATATTCCTTATTCTGTACTTTACATCCCTGTGACGGTTTTGTAACTTTCTTTTCCCTTCACCTTTCATTTACCCTCAACTCCTCTCTCATCCAGCATCCCTTCAGTTTGTTCACTCTATGTATGAATGTGTTTCTTCTGTTTTCTTTGTTTGTTTTGTTCTTTATATTCCACATATTAATGAAGTCAGATGGCACTTGTCTTTCTTTGTCTGACTTATTTCACTTAGCATAATTCCCTATAAGTCCATCCATATCACAAATGGTAAGATTCTGTTCTTTTTATGGCAGAATAATATTCCATTGTAAAATTTACTAAGTCTGTATCCATTTATCTGTTGATGGGCACTTGTGTTGCTTTCATATCTTAGCTATTGTAAATAATGCTGCAGTGAACATAGGGTTGCATATATCTCTTTGAATTAGTGTTTTGGATTTCTCACATACATCCCCAAGAGTGCAATTGCTATATCGTATGATACTTCCATTTTTAATTTTTTTGAGGAAACTCCACACTGTTCTCCATAGTGGCTGCACCAATCCACATTCCCACCATCACTGCACAAGGATTCCCTGTTCTCCATATCCTCACCAACACTTGTTTGGTGATGTATTGATGATAGCCATTATGACAGGTGTGAGGTGATTTCTCGTTTTTCTTGACAATGAAATACTTTTCATATATCTGATTGCCATCTGTATGTACCCTGTGGAGTAATGTTTATTCAGGCTTTTGCCCATTTTAAATTAGATTATTTTTAGGAGTGGTATGAGTTATTTATATATTTTACATATTAACCCTTTAATAGATGTATCATTAGTTAATATGTTCTCACATTCATTTGATTGTCTTTTTGTTTTGTTGATGGTTTTCTTTGCTGTGAAAAACATTTTAGTTTATAGTGTCATTTGTTTATTTTTCTTTTGTTTCCCTCACCCAAGGAGATAACATTAAAAAATATTACTAAGACATTACTGTCAGAGATTACTCCCCATGATTTTTTCCAAAAGTTTTAATGGTTTCAGGTCTTACATTTAAGTCTTTAATCCATTTTGAGTTTATTCTTATATATGGTGTAAGAGGTGGTTTAGTTGTTGGTTTGGGTTTGTTTTTTTTTTTTGCATGAATCTCTTTTCATATATTAATTGACCATATAGGCATGGCTTTATTTCTGGGCTCTGTATTCTGTTCTATTGGGCTATATGTATGTTTTTGTGTGGGTACCATGCTGTTTTGATTACTATAGTTTGATGTCAGGTAGTGTGATACTTCCAACATCATTCTTCTTCCTTACGATTACTGTGGTATTTAAGGTCTTTTGCTCTAGTTCTGTAAAAAAAATTCTATTGATATTTTTATAGCAACTACATTGACCCTATAGATTGTTCTGGGTAGTCTGGACATTTTAATGATGTTAATTCACTCTATCCATTCTACCCATTAGCATGATACATGCTTGCATTTATTTGTATCTTCTTCCATTTTTTTCTTCAATGTCGTATAATTTTCTACGTACAAGTCTTTTACATCCTTGGTTAAATTTACTGCTATTTATTTTATTTTTAAAAATACTTTATTTCTTTATTTTAGAGGGGAAGGGAGGGAGAAAGAGAGGGAGAAAAACATCAATGTGTGGTTGCCTCTCGCACACTTCCTACTGGAGACCTGACCTGGCCCACAACCTAGGCACATGCCATGACTGGGAATTGAACCACAGTCCCTTGGCTTGCAGGCTGGTTCTCAATCCACTGAGCCACACCAGCCAGGGCAGTATTTTATTTCTTTTTGATGCAATTACAAATAGAATTGTTTTCTTAACTTCTCTTTCTTACCAGAAAGAGAATGAACTGCTTTCGTTATTGGCATATAAAAATACAACCAAAAAAATAAAATGAAATAAAAATGCAACCAATTTCTGAGTATTAATTTGTATCCTGGTACTTTACTGAATTCATTAATAAGTTCTAGTAGGTTTTTGGTGGAATTCTTCGGGTTTATTTTACTTTACTTTAATTTTTTTAATCCTTACTTAAGGACATGCTCCTTGATCCTAGAGAGTGAAAAAAGGAGGGAGAAAGGGAAAGAAACATAAATTTGAGAGAGAAACAACAATTGATTGCATTTTACATGCACCCAAACCAGGAACCAAACCCACAAACTGGGTATGTGCCCTGACCAAGACTTGAACCTGCAACCTTTCAGTTTGTGGGATGATGCTCCAGCCACATGAGCCACGCTGGCCAGGGCTGTTCAGGTTTTTTATGTATTGTATCATGTCATCTTCAAATAATGACAGTATTACTTCTTCCTTTCCAATTTGGATATCTTTTATTTTTTTTTCTTGTCATACTGCTGTAGCTAGGACTTCCAATGGTACGTTGAATGGAAGTTGTGAAAATGGACTTAAAACATACTATAATATGAGATAAAGGACATTATATAATAATAAAAGGATAACAGCAACAAGAGGATATAATCCTTCTAAGTATGTGTGCACTATACATAGGAGCACCTAAATATTTTATTTATTTTTTCTCATATTTTTTGTTGATTTTGCTATTACATTTTTCACAACTTTCCTCCTTTATCCCCACTCCGCCCTGCCCCCCAGCCCTCCAGCATTCGCCCCCTTAGCTCATGTCCCTGGTTTGTACATAAGTTCTTTGAGTCCTCTGTTTCCTGCATGATTTTTGATCTCTCCCCATCTAATTTATGCCTACTAACCATGCTTCTTCTTCCCTGTACCTTCTTCCCCATTCCTCCCTTCCCCCACCTCACTGAAATCCCTCCATGTGATGTCCATTTCTCTGCTTCTGTTCCTGTTCTAGTTGTTTGCTTAGTTTTTCTTTTATTTCTTTTCTTTTATTGTTTTTCTTTTCTTTTAGGTTGATTTGTTGATAGTTGTGAGTTTGTTGTCATTTTACTGTTTATATTTTTTACCTTGTTTTTCTTAGATAAATCCCTGTAACATTTCAAATAATAATGGCTTGGTAATGATGAACTGCTTTAACTTAACCTTATTTGGGAAGCACTTTATCTGCCCTTCCCTTCTAAATGAAAGGCTTGCTGGCTAGAGTAATCTTGGATGTAGGTCCTTGCCTTTTATGACTTGGAATTCTTTCCAGCCCCTTCTTGCCAGCAAGGTTTCTTTTGAGAAATCAGCCGATAGCCTTAGGGGCACTCCTTTATAGGTAACCCTCTCCTTTCCTCTTGCTTCTTTTAGGATTTTTCACTTTATCTTTAATCTTGGGTAACTTAATTAATCATGTGCCTTGGTGTATTCCTCTTTGGGTCCAACTTCTTTGGGACTCTGAGCTTTCTGGACTTCCTAGAAGTCTATATCCTTCACCACATTGGGGAAATTTTCCTTCATTATTTGTTCAAACAAGTTCCCAGTTTCTTGCTGTTGTTCTTCTCCTTCTGGCACCCCTATATTTCAGATATTGAAACGTTTCACATTGTCCTAGAAGTTTTTAAGACTCTCTTCACTTTTTTGAATTCTTGTTTCTTTATTCTGTTCTGGTGGGATGTAATTTTTTGTTGTTGTTTCAAATCATTGCTTTGAGTCCTGATTTCCTTCCTGTCACTGTAGGTTCCCTTTATTTTGATTTATTTCCTTTTGGGTATCTTTCATTTCTTATTTCATTTTTCGACCAAGCTCCGTCAGGTCTGTGAGCATTTTGATTACCAGGGCTTTAAATTCTCCATCAGATAGTTTGGCTATCTCGTCATCATTTATTTCTCTTTTTGCTCTTTTGCTGTGTTCTTTTGTTTGGGCCATATTTCTTTGTCTTGGTGCACCTGATAAGTTTTAAGGGGACGGGACGGGGACTTAGGTATTCCCCCAGGCAGGGCAACCCTCTTTGCTGCGCTGCCTATGGGGGAGGGGCCAGAGAGGGAGCAATGCAGCTCCCCTGCTCCTCTATCATACTTTCCAACGGACCTCTCGGACCTCTCGTGTGAGACTGGGAGTTTCTCCCACTGTGGCAACCACCATAGTCCATTGTCAACTTTGAGTCTCAGTTTCCCCATAAGTCAGCCCCGCCTGCACAGCCTGCTGCCTTGCTGTAGCCAGCCCTGCCACCGAGGTCTGAAGCCTTACCTGTCTGGTTGTTCTGATTGATTTTTTCTTTCATTCCTCTATTATTGGAGTTCCATGCAGTTTGATTTCTCTGGCACTTCTGGTTGTTTATTGGTTTTAGATTGGTTGTTATCCTCCCTTTGGTTGTATAAGGAAGCAAAGGTTTTCTACCTACCCCTCTGTCTTGGTTGGAACTTTCAGGAGCACCTAAATACATAAAGCAAATCATGATAGGCATAAAGGGAGAGATCAACAGTAATACAGTCATAGTAAGGACTTTAATACCCCATTGACGTCAGTGGATAGATCTTTCGGACAGAAAATCTACAAGGTAGTAACAGCCTTAAATGACACATTAGACCAGATGAATTTAATTGGTATTTTTAGAGCATTTCCCCCCTCCACAAAAAAGTAGAATATATATTTTTAAGTACACATGGAACATTTTATAAGATAGACTGCACTTTAAGCCATGAAACAAATCTTAATAAATCTAAAAAATTAAAATTATGTCAAGCATAGTTATTGACCACAAATTACAAGAAGAAAACTAAAAAATACACAAACACCTGGAGGCTAAATAATATATTATTAAACAAGGAATGGATTAAAAATGAGATCGAGAAAGAAATAAATGTTTCCTTGAAACAAATGGAAATTCATAGCAATACAGGCCTACATCAAGAAACAAGAAAAATCTCAAGCAATTTAACCTTACACCCAAAGGAACTAGAGAAAGAACAATAAGCAAAGCTAAAAATGAGTAGAAGAAATGAAAGAAATAATAAGGATCAGAGTAGAAATAGATAAAGTGGTCTAAAAAATACAAAATATCAATGAAACCAACAGCTGGTTCTTTGAAAGGATAACCAAGGTTGATAAACCTTTTATCAGACTCATTGAAAAAAAGAGAGGATCCAAAGAAGTAAAATCACAAATGAAAGAAGTGGCAACTGACAACACAGAAATGCAAAGGGTTATAAGAAAATACTAAAAATAATTGTATGACAACAAATTGGACAATCTGGAAGAAATGGATAAATTCCTAGAAACATAGAATCTCACAAAACTGACTCAAGAAGAAATAGAAAATCTGAACAGATAGATTACTACCAATGAAATCAAATCAGTAATCAAACAACTCTCAGCAAACAAAAGTCCTGAACTAGATGGTTATACTGGTTAATTTTACCAAATATTCAATGATGAACTTACATCTAAAACTATTCCAGAAAATTCAAGAGTAGTGAAGACTTCCAAGCTCTTTTTACAATGCCAGCATTATCCTGACTCCAAAAGCAAACAAAGATATTCCAAAAAAAGAAAATTATAGGCCAATATTACTGATGAATGTAGTTGTAAAAATCCTCAATAAAATATTAGCAAATGAAATTCAGCAATACATTAAAAAGATTATACACCATCATCAAGTGGGATTTATTCCTGGCTGCAAAGTTTGTTCAATATCCACAAATGAATTAATACCAAATACCAAATAAAAGGAAAGATACAAATCATTTGATTTTATCAATAGATAACCATAAAAGCATTTGATAAAATCCAGCATCCGGTTATGATTTTAAAAACAAAACTCTCAGCAAAGTGGGAGTAGACGGAATGTACTTTAATGTAATGAAAATCATATATGACAAACCAACAGGTAATATCCTTCTTAATGGGAAAAGCTAAAAACATTTTCTGTAAGATGGGATCGTGTTTTACATTTTAAAATCACCAAATGAGCTCACTTAAAACATGCTTGTTAACATTGTTCTCTAAGCAGCTACTTTGGTGCAGTAGCTGCAAAGACTAACATGTGAAAACCACATGAGTTACTTATTCAGTTGCCCATGTATAGACAGCCAGTTGTTTTGCCACTGTAGACAGTGGTACATTGAACATCTCTGAGCTCTAGGGGCAGAATCAGACTGAGCAGGACTGGGAGGGCACACAGACTCCCTCTCTGTTCTCTGAGTGTCTTTCACAGTGTTTCACTCTAGGGATTGTTCAGGAATGGGAGACTAAAGGAAGAAAGAAAGCATAGGAAGGCATGAAATGGGAGTGGAGGTGAAGCGGAACTGCAGAGCCAAATGTGGTTTCAGCATAGGCACATATGCAAATACCAAATGAATGAAATCACAATTTCTGATTTTTTTCCTAATATAAAATGCTTGCTATTAATATCAAGGAAAGAGTACTAACAATATACAAAATTATCTCTGAAAGATGAGTTTTTACTTTTTAAAATATCTTTATTTTTTTTTAATATTTATTTATTTATCTTTAGAGGGGAAGGGAAGGAGAGAGGAAAAGAAACATCAATGTATGGTTGCCTCTCGTGCATCCCCTGCTGGGAACTGGCCCCTGCCGGGAACTGGCCTGCAACCCAGGCATGTGCCCTGACTGGGAATCGAACCGCGATTGTCTGGTTCACATGCCCATGCTCAGTCCTCTGAGCTACACCAGCCAGGGCTAAAATATCTTTAAAAATGGGTGCATTTAATATTATTCTTAAGAAACTATTAACTTTGGTATTCGTGGTTATTAAACCTATCATGAAAATTCTTATCTAAATCTCAGACATGCTAGTGACTTGATTTTTTAGTCCCCTTTTCATTTGGTCCTCCTTGATAAACATAGATATATTTGAAGACTTTTAAATCTTCATCTTGGATAATTACAGCTGTATTAGTTTTTATACTAGATTTTTTATACATCTTTTAAGTATCATCCTATATGGCAGGGGTGTCAAACTCATTTTCACGTGGGCCACATCAGCTTCACAGTTGCCTTCAAAGGGCCGAATGGAATTTTAGGTCTGTAGAAATGTAAGTACTCCTTAACTAGGGCCAAGGAGGTCAGTGCTGCCGCCAGGTAGAAACAAGGTGCTGGGACAGATGAACAAGGTGGAGGGCCGGGTTCAGCCCATGGGCCTTGTGTTTGCCACCTGTGCTATATGGGGTAGACAGGTAATTAGACCCATTAGTGTGCTGTTGACAGGGGAGTAAGAAAACCAGGTGAATTTTGAAATAGGGTTTTATATTCCTTTGATACATCATAGTGGTACTTAAAATACCTCATAATTTTGTAATCACATAAGCATTTATCTTCAACAATTTAAAACTTGCCTTTTGAAATTAATATTTAAAAAGGAGTCTTCTAAAATTGTGAATTGGTATTTTATTATTAAATTTTTTATTAAACTTAAAATGTTTATACTAAAATATCCCAGAAATATTTGCATATATTTATAAAAGGTTATTTTATGTTGTTCAAACAAATTTCGAAATGTATAATTGAAAAATTGAGACCCATGTTGTTTTATAACCCTGCTCTTATTTTTACTTTCAAAATTTTGGAAATTCTGTGTAGGTTTGCATTATTAAATTAGTCCGTTCAGTGTATTTTACAAAGATCTACCTTCTTAACATCATATGCTTTTCCTGAATAATGTAATCTATTTTTATGTCAGGTTTATTTATCTGGATCTTTCTTCTAAGTCCCCTGGGTGCCTCAAATTTGATATGTCCCAAACTGAAGACACTGGCCCTGACCCTTTCCTCTTTCCTGACTCAGCAGTCTACTCTGTCGCGTGTTTCCCATCCTCGGGAACAGCAGCACTGGGACACTGAAGCACGAAAAATCCCAGACGCCACCCTCCCCAAGATCAGAGCATCCAGTCACTCACCAAGTTTAGTGCTTTCTGCCTGCTGCCATTTTTTACATCAGATCTTTACTTACAGTAATTTACTTCCTCACTTTTGGTTTTGAAATACCGTTTTCTAGTTTGGCTCCCCTTACATTCATCTCTACATGGCTGCCAGAGTGACTGCTCTAAAAAATATTTGTGATGATGTAACTCCTCTGCTAATTTAATGGCTCTCCATTACATTTGGGCACAGTTCACATGCTAGCATGATATTTACAAAGGGTATGTAAAAAGAAAGGGTATGTGAGTCTCCGGTTTTGTCTGTCCACCCCATTTTCAGCATTTCCATTTCACCACATTCCTTTGGCACCCTCACTTACCTCATGCTTTGCTCCCGCTGCCCTTTCTAGAATGCCCTTCATGCTCTCCCTGCGCACTTACTGTATCTTACATAATATATCATTTCCTGAGCTTCCCAGGTACGATAGACCGTTGTGTCTTTTGTCCCCTTACTGTACTTTATTCACTTCAATTGTAGAACTAGCAAATGATACTTTCCTCTTCTTATTGTTTTCATGTATATCGACTCCTACTAGAATATTGGGCAAAGTCTTTTATTTATATTTCTAGCTTCTTCCAGATTAGTGCCTACGATTTGATAGATAATAGTAACTGTTTGTTGTCCTACTGCCTGAGTGATTGAGTAAGCAAGTGAATGAATGAATGTGACTGTTTCTAAAGTTGGGTTTTTGTTTTGCTTTGTTTTTATAGGAAAAAGCAACAAAGCCACCAATTAAAACAAAGGGAAATAGTATTGATATTATTGAAAGTGCTCCACAAAACCAAACAAATGATGACAATTTGACTTATGTTGATGGAGAATATAAAGATGACAGCAGTGGTAAGTTAGTGACTATCTATGAATTTTTCCTTTGTTTAAATGCTGGTATAAACAAATCTAATTTCTATAGAACCAAATATCCATTTTTCAAGGTTTTTTTTGTGGTCTTTATTCAAAAGTATCCCAACTACTACCATTTTTTTCTCCCCGTAAATGCTTCAACCCACTGAAAATCTTTTCTATTACTTCTATTTTATTGAAATATTCATAAATGGGGATAGACCTGTATATGTATTTAAAAATTATAGTAAAAAATGTTCACATTAATGTATTTGTGACTATACTTTGTAGAAAAAATGGCAACATTAGGATTAGGAGAAGATGAAGATAGAGAATCACTTTGGGACTCTGAGGTACAGTTTTTTTATTTTACTATTATTATTATTATTATTATTATTATTATTTTAAATGAAAGGTACTCTTTGACCTTATGTTCTCATCTCTGTATTTGCCCATTAAAATTATTTTCTTATATTTTAACCTATAATTAATAAAATAACTATGTGCTTAGTATAGGGTGGGGCAAAAGTAGGTTAACAGTTGTTCATATGGAAAATAATACAATAATAAATTATACTACAAGAATAAACTCTGTTTCACGTACTCACAATTATAGACCTACTTTTACCCTACTTTTTATAATAATATTGCATAGTACAATTCCACTAATTTCAAGATCCACTTAATAAAATCAGTGTTGTATATTATAAATAACTAAGACTTTGAAGCCATAAATAATCAGTTTGGGTTCTGAAGTTAAGTTTATTTAAAATCTAAAGAATTATTCTAGGTCGGGGTCCTGGCTGGTGTAGCTCAGTGGATTGAGCGAGGGCCTGGGAACCAAAGGATCACGGTTCGATTCCCAGTCAGGGCACATGCCTGGGTTGCAGGCCAGTTCCCAGCAGGGAATGCATGGGAGGCAACCATACATTGATATTTCTCTCCCTCTCTCCTTCCCTTCCCCTTTAAAGATGAATAAATAAAATCTTTTAGAAAAAAAGAATTATTCCAGGTCAGCCTATGGCCAGTGTATGTTACTTTGGTTTATATGAGTGTGTAAAACTCATAATGACATTCAGAGAGACACAGTTTGGGTTGTAGTTTTTATAACTTGGCACTTGAAAAGATATTGCCTGGAACTTCAAAGTATTGTTCAATTTGATTGTCAAGTAGATGTGCAAGGAATATTTCCAGAGAAAGAAAAGCATGGTGAATTGTAATAAATATGTAGGTTTATAACAACAATTTGGCATAGTGGTGTTTTGAGAAGTAGTGGCTGTTTTCAGTAGTTAAAACAGCATGCATTGAGGACTTTATGGCAACCATTCTTGTAATAACATATGTACAATGACCTGATGAGCTGATCTAAAGGAACAGCTGTGGGAAGAGATACGAGGAGACTGATCTCTTGGATACGGACAACTGCTGCCTAACGCTACAAACACAGTGTTTGAAGTCTAAGATCATGTCACTGAGTAGCTATAGGATCTTGGGAAAACTTGTTTTAACATGTTGGAATATCAGTAACCTCATTCATAACAATGATAGTGATACCTAACTTTCTTGTATGTGTGATGAACAGATGTGGTAACAAATGCAAAAACACTCTGTAAGCTGTAAAGGGCGCTATGGAAATGGAAGACTACAGTGATCCCAGTGGTGTTCAGTGACTTACTAAATATTGAGGACACTTTTTATAAACCTAAAGGGCAATAAAATACCAGTAGTGTTGAGGGAAAAATGGCAAAGTTAGAAAGGGAATGTAAATCTCTAATTTGGTTAAGTTTTGTAGACTATTAATGGAGCTATCCTATATGTATGTAGTGCTATAGTACTTGAGGCCTTCTTGATGAGGTCATACATATATTGACTTTAATTAAGTTTCTGTTACTAAATACCAACTCTGTGCTGGTCAGTCAGACGCTGAGTATATAAATTGAGGAGTCAAGCTGTAGTGAGTGGGGAGGAGTAGAAAAACAAGTAAATAATAGCCTATTATGGGTCACTGTAAGTGCTTCGTATGAAGAAAATGGAGAGTGTTAGGTTAGAGAATGTTTGGGGAGTTTTTAGTTAGAACAGGCATGGGAATGGAATTTGGGTTGTCAAAAAAGAACTTTCTGAGTGTGATACAAACTGTGAAGTGAAGGAGCCAGTCACATGAAGGTCTAGGAGAAGGACTTGTTGGACAGAAAGGACAGTGGGTCATGTCTGTTCATCATTTTACTCTAGGAATGACGTGGAAGCAGGGGGTGGGGTAACCATCATAATGCCATTTTCATTATTGTGGTTGTGTGTCAAAATGACTCAAAGTGTGCATTATCAGTACCTGACACATTTTAGATGGTTAATAAGTAAATGTTTTTACTCTTCCCGTATTAAAGCTTGCTATAAGTTTTTGAAGAATTGCATAAGAATATGTGCAATTTGTTGCGATTATTTGAACATAATTTAAAGAAAAGTTTTTCTTATGCTCTGCCATTTTATTCAACCATTTTTCTATCAAAAATTTTGTCAAATAATAGCTTTCTCAAAGCCTTAGAGGCTAACTAAAAGCACGTTTTACAGTGTTTTGTTTATCCTTAACACAACACACTCCAAAGTTTCTTATTATGTCAAGTATCTTTTTTTCACACTAAAAAAATCCTGTCAGAAATATTTAAATTTTTTAGCAAGTACACTTACTACATAATGTATTTTAAAAAGTCCTTTTCCCCCTAAAATGTCCTCTTATTTTGGTGGAGAATGCAAAGTAGAGGTAGGTATTTTGAAGTCAGTTCCTTGTTAAAATGTACATGTACATTAGTATTTTGACTAGGACGGTATTTTCTCTGGCTTTTCAAGCTCGATATTTAATCATTAGCCAAATGAAGATGGGGGAAAAGCTTGACCTAGGGAGCATATGTGAGGTTTTCTATTTAAATGTCTTATTAACACATGCTTTTCTTAGTTTTAAGTCTAAATGCTTTTGAAATAGGAAATTGAGATATTTTCTTAGAAAGGTGTTAGGAAATCTTTATGTAACTCATTATTGATATAAATTTTAGGAGAGTTTCTCTGCAAATCTTCCACAGAAGTATGTTGATCATTTATCTGAAGCTGTAGGTTCAGATAAGAGATCTGCAATTACACTAGATGGACAAATAGAAGGTAAGAGCTGTATTTTTTTTAAAAGTTCTTTGACAAAATGTTGATTTAAAACATGAACACTAATATATTACAATAATCACAGAAAATTCACCTGCTAAATGCAGAGTAAGTAAAAAGAGAAGTGAGAATAAGTTGTAAATCTTATCAGGTGTCAGCAAAGAGATTAAATTGAGAGTGTCACTGCAGGAGCTAATTATTTGGTCCATTTCAAGATTCCCTGAGACTTGAGGAAAGTGAGGATATGAGGTCGAGGCAAAGTATAAAATCAGGGGTGAAAAATGAGAAAGGCAGACGCATAGGGAGTACATGGAGGGAGGAGAAGCAGGTATATAGGGTGGGACAAAAGCAGGTTTACAGTTGTGGGTTCATGAACCAGTTTATTTTTTAATTATTCTTTTTAATCATTGTATTATTTTTCATATGAACAACTATAAATCTACTTTTACCCCTCCCTGCTTAGTGGGAGGTGATAAAAAAATTCTTTAAAAAAGAAAAAGAAGGAGCAAGCCCTGGCTGGTGTGGCTGAGTGGATTGAGTGCCAGCCTGGGAATGGAAGGGTCACCAGTTCAATTCCCAGTCGTGGCATATGCCTGGCTTGCCAGCCAGGTCCCCAGTGGGGGTGCGCAAGAGGCAACTACACACTGATGCTCCTCTCCTTCTCTTTCTCCCTCCTCCCTCTCTAAAAATAAATAAAAACATATTATTCATAAATAAATAAATAGAAAGATAGGTAGAAGAGCAGAGTGCTTGAAATGTAAGAAGAGTATAAAGAGAGCTTCTAGCACCAAAATTTGTCAGAGAAGTACAGCAAAATTTCCCTACTCATTCTTTTTCTCACCATTGGAAGGCATTATGGATCGTATAGAGCTGTATTTTATCCACCATTGATGAGCGTAACCATTTGTGGTCAGCTCTAAATGTCTATACTCTGAAGTCATATAAAATGTTGCTAATTCATAGGATACTTGGTATTCTGTAGTCCAAAATGAGAGCACTGGAATTAAGGAGAGAGAAGGGTCAGTTATGGGGACATCAGAGGAGTTGTAACTTGATGAAAAGTCCAGTAGAAAGATTATGACTTCTTTTTTTAAAGTATATTCTATTGACTATGCTATTACACTTGTCCCATTTTTTCTCCCCTACATCCCCCTCTACCTTCTACCATCCTTCCTTCCAGCATTCCCACCCCTTAGTTCATGTCCATAGGTCATACATATAAGTTCTTTGGTTTTTCCATTTTCTATACTATTCTTAACCTCCTGCTGTCTATTTTGTGCTTACTGATTATGCTTCTTATTCTCTGTACCTTTTCCCCCATTCTCTCCCTCCCCCTGCCCACTGATAATCCTCCCTGTGATCTCCATTTCTGTGATTCTGTTCCTGTTCTAGTTGTTTGTTTAGTTTGTTGAGTTTTTTTTTAGGTTCAGTTGTTGATAGTCGTGAGTTTGTTGTCATTTTACTGTTCATAATTTTGGTCACTTTTTCTTTTTTTTTTTTAAGATTTTATTTATTTATCATTAGAGAGGAAAGGAAGGAGAGAAGGAGAGAAACATCAATGTATGGTTGCCTCTCATGAGTCCCCTGCTGGGAACTGGCCCGCAACCCAGGCATGTGCCCTGACTGGGAATCAAACCGCGATCGTGTGGTTCGCAGGCCCGCACTCAAGCCACTGAGCTACACCAGCCAGGGCTGGTCACTTTTTCTTAGATAAATCTTTTTAATATTCCATATAGTAAGGGCTTGGTGATGATGAAGTCCTTTAACTTGACCTTATCTGAGAAGCACTTTATCTGTCCTTCCATTCTAAATGATAGCTTTACTGGATAAAGTCATCTTCGATGTAGGCCCTTGCCTTTCATGACTTTAAATACTTCTTTCCAGCCCCCTCTTGCCTGCAAAGTTTCCTTTGAGAAATCAGCTGCTAGTCTTATGGGAACTCCTTTGTAAGAAACTATATCCTTTTCTCTTGCTGCCTTTAAGATTCTCTCCATATCTTTAATCTTGGGTAATTTAATCATGATGCACCGTGGTGTGTGCTTCCTTGGGTCCAACTTCTTTGGGACTCTCTGAGCTTCCTGGACTTCCTGGAAGTCTATTTCCTTAGCCAGATTAGGGAAGTTCTCCTTCATTATTTGTTCAAATAAGTTTTCAATTTCTTGCTCTTTCTCTTCACATTCTGGAACCACTATGATTCAGATATTGGAATGTTTAAAGTTGCCCGAGAGGTTCCAAAGCCTCTCCTTACTTTTTTAAATTCTTGTTTCTTCATTCTGTTACAGTTGAATGTTTATTTCTTTCTTCTTTTCCAAATCATTGATTTGAGTCCTGATTTCCTTGCCTTCGTGGTAGACTCCCTGTGTGTTTTTCTTTATTTCACTTTGCATAGCCTTCACTTCTTCCTCTTTTGCATCTATACTCAATCATTTCTGTGAGCATCCTGATTACCAGTGTTTTGAACTCTGCATCTAATAGGCTGGCTATCTCCTCATCGCTTACTTCGTTTTCTGGAGTTTTGATCTGTCCTTTCATTTGGGCCATATTTCTTTGTCTTGGGGTGCCTCTTATGATGTAAGAGGCAGAGCCTTAGGTATTCACCAGGGTGGTACAACCCACTTTGCTGAATTGTGGTGCTGTATGTGAGAGAGGGGTCTGGGAGAGAACAATGCTGCTTGCTTAGTTCTCGGCAGCTTTCAGTCCCTTCCCTTGCTACCAACAAATAAATTGGGCCCTTCTGGTGCTGATTCCTGAGTGGGTGGGCTCATGTGCATTTTACGATCTGTGGTCCCCTCCAACAAACTCTCCTGTGAGACTGGCAGTTTCTCCCACCGCCACAATCCCCACAAGATTTTTAGAGCCAGAAGTTTTGAAGCTTTCTTTCCCAGCACTGGAACTGTGGGTTGCCTGGTCTTTCTCACTCCCCAGTTGTTTTTCCTGGTCTATCCACTCACGAATGTGTGACCGCCCTGTCTGCCTGCTACTGCCTTGCCTTGTGTCCTCTCCGCCCCTCCTACCAGTCTGGATGAATGTTTCTTCTTTAACTCCTTGGTTGTCAGACTACCATACAGTGTGATTTCCTTACAGTTCTGCTTGTTTTCTGTTTTTAAATGGGTTATCATTCTTCTTTCGGTTGTGTGAGGAAGTGAAGCATATCTATGTATGCCTCCATCTTGGCTAGAAGCCAAAAGTTTATGACTTTTAATGCAGTTTCACATCTAAAGAAAACAGCGTCAGTCCTGGTAGTCTGCATTCTCATGAGCTCTCAGGTGATGCCTGGGCTGCTGGTCCTCAGACCATGCATGCTGGGAGGAGAAAGAGTGTAGAGACTTCTCTTGAGAGAAATCTGGGAGAAGAACCATTGGATAGTTGAAGACATGAAAAGATTATAGAAAAGCAGTGTTTTGTTTTTACTTCTGAGCACATCTAAGGCCAAGGGAAACAAAGAGATGAGAAAATATAAATTATAGATGTAATATAATACTGCTAAACAGAGGAAAGAAGAAGTGGTACAGATAATCCACAGAAAGAATGAGAAAGGGGGAAGAATTAAGACCAAAGATACAGAAATTGCTTTTGAAGAGGAAAGGGGGATAGTGAAAAGGAAGAGGGAGGAAAGAAAGGCATTGGCTAAGTAGTTTTTGAGTTGATGAGGCAACTAGAGAGAACTCACTTTGGAAGACTTTAGGATGTTGGCAGTGAAACAGAAGATTAGATCATTGCGGCTCCTGAGAATACGGAGAGAGTGCTGGTACTGGGTAAACCCTGGCCCTTCCTCTATCCTCCTCATGATTATCAGGCATCAGAGGTATATGCTTCATTGGTGTTTGTTACTGCAGTGAAAGTAATTTGAATATAGAAGCACTGGCTGGGTTTTTATGGTAGCTCAGGTTTTGATAAGACAGCTGTTTCATAAAATTCCTCTAAATACTGTGATAATATACCAAACTGATTTTGGACAGAGAAGAAATTAGAGTTTATTCTCTAAGAGCTACAGCTGTTATTTTCAGTATATATTACACTGATTTAGAAGGAAAAATATTTTTAATACCTACTATTTTTGTGGTGATTAAATTCATTCTCTTCATTTTTAGTAATCACATTTCAATATTGAAAACTCATTATACATTATTTCTTAGATGTGTTTTATGTACCTTCTTGCATGAGTGGATCAAGAAACTTTAAGATGGCTAAAGTAGAGGATACAGGAAATGGAGGCATACCAGTAGCCCATATTGGTATGGAAAAAAAATTTATTAACTATTATTCTGTAAGTGTATATCCAAGCTGACCAAGTCTTAACATTTTCTCTGTTTACAAATGATTGTGCATTAAACTGACCAGTCCTCACAGTTGTGTACTTCCTAAATTATAGGACAGATTGATGAACATGATAAATGCTTGTAGCATAAGGTATAAATGATTCTGATGTTTGCATTGAGCATATGCTGTTGCATTCTGTTTCAGTTTTATTCCATCAAGGTCATGACTTGTTTCTCTAATTAAAGATCACTTTTATCTCATCACATATTGTGTTCACTTTGGTATAGGCACACTTTTCTATTTTAATTATAATCTTTGAAACATACTTTTACTTTTGAAATCCTAACTGCATGTTTTGTTAAACTTACATTCTTTTTTTATTCAGTATTATAGTATATTCATATTTCTTTTTAGTTGATGTTCTCATCCACTCAGCCCTTGAAAGGAAAAAACGAAACACTAACACCTAATGTAATAATTTGTAAAGCTAAGCATGAGGATTCAGCTGTATACTAACTCTGCATGGATGTGTAGTCGGCTTTCATATTTTCATATAATTGAGTATATGTCTCTTTGCTCTTTAGATTCTCCTGGAAAATATTCTCACTTAAAGGTAATAACTTTTATATTTTTATACTGAAGTACTAACTACCAATTGTAGGAAATGTAAATTTTTTCTAATCATCTTGTTTGAAACTTATTCAGCCTACTGTTGAAGAGAAAGATCCTGTTCCTGAAAAAACAGCAGGAATGAATTTTCTACAAACATCCAGATCAGGTAAATTTTGTGCCACAGATTTAACTCTGGACACATGAGAATATTTGACATGCTCATAGTCTTCTCATTCCTAATTCCTTTTTTTCTTTTTCTGGGAGTTGAATTGTAGGTATTGACACAAGTAATATAGATGTCACTTTTAGAATCCATGTTGGATATTTGCAGAAAAATAAACCAAGATTTCTAAAATGTAAACTTTAAATAAGGTGTTTTTACTTTTGTTTTGATATCCTCAAGTTCCCAGTTTGGAACCACTATAGTTATTAGGGATTCCCAGAGGTTAATTTTTAGAGTCTTAAGATCTTTCCACTGTTGTGAAATGCTTATTTGGCCATGGCTGTTGTGGCTCAGTGGATTGAGTGCCAGCTTGCGAACCAAAAGTATCTGGTTCAACTCCCAGTTGGGGCACATGCCTGGGCTGTGAGCCAGACCCCAGTTGGGGGTGTGTGAGGGGTAACCAGTCACTGTTTCTCCCACATATCGATGTTTCTCTCCCTCTCTCCCTCCCTCCTGTGTCTCCTCCTTTGAAAATAAATAATTTTTTAAAAGAAAAGTAAAAGGGAGCAATGATTTTAAAGTAAATAAATAAAGTGAAATAAAATAAAATACTTATTTGAATTCTTACCTTTATCTAGAGTTAAATTTCAATTGCTAACATGTCAATAGTGTTTTAAGTATTTCATCTCAGTGTTGTTACACTGACAATCTTAAGCTAACCACACGGCCTGATTAGAAGATTCTCTGTGTGTGTGTGTGTATGTGTGTGTGTGGGGGGGGGGTTTATGGTGTCTTTGAGTATTAAAAATGGGAAAGAAATCAATCATAGTGATTTTTTGGTAAACACAACCTCTTAAAACACTAATTTTGAAGTTTTTAGGACTCAGGGTGCCTTTATACTGTTAAAAATTATTGAGAATTCCAAAGAATTTTTAAGTGGGTCATTCCTCTTGATGTTTACAGTATTAGAAAATCAAACTAAGAAATTTAAAATACAAGCAGTACAATCATATATCCTATTAGCCATTAGAACTATGACCCAGTAAGCATTAGAGCTATGATGTTATGTGTCATGTCTGTGGAAAACTCTACTTGTATTCTTACAAGGGAATGAGAGAAATGGCAAATGACATTTGGTATTACTGTGGCAATAGTCTTGACCTGTTGGACCCCCGATCCAGTGTGTCTTGGGATTCCAGGGATTCTCTGAGGACACTTGAGTACCACTATTTTAAATTGTATATGAGGTTCATGGATGTCAGACGATGAAGAGCCCCTTGTGGTTAAACAGGCTTGAAAAGCTTCATTCATTCATTTGTTGCTTTTTGCCTTCACTTGCCTTAAAAAGTTTAAATTTGACAATTTGGTTTAATTAAGAGGAAACTGTTTTTGTTTTATTCATTGCCTGTGCCATGTCACTTTGTACTCACTAGGCCCATTTAGTATGGACCTAGACTGATCCTGTTTTTACCTGGAAACAATAGGGGCACCTAAGGTTATCATTTCTCGTATGAATTTGTATTTATCTAAGGGCTAAAGATGAATTTTGAAGATACTCTTGTATTTTAAAAGGACCATTTTATTGTAATGATGTAATTTCTTATTTGAAGTAGTACCACTCATTAAAAGTTTTTCTAACCCATGTTTTCTGATGCATATTTAAACTTAAAATAAGTGGTTAGACATACATTTGATTACAAAAAATTCATACCCTAAAGAATCTTAATTATTAATAAACAAAGCTTTTAAGGAAAACAGAATATGTATACAAATTGCTAAGTGAATAAAAATAAGCAGTATGAGTAAATAAAGAAGAACAAAAATGAGAGACAATAGTTGATTAAACTTGTCTATGTGAATGTCAAGGACAAGACACATGAAGTAATATGTATAATGAGGGAGTCACGTTTAGGGAAAGAGGAGGACATGGGACTACTTCTCTGAAGAAAGAATTTTAATGAGTTTGTCAGATCTGTCTTACCATTTACATTGTAATAAATGAAAACTTTATTTTCATGTTCTTCACATTGTGGTTCTACTAGTTTGACCCTCAATCAGGAGAATTGTCAAAGATCTGGGATTTCATTTTTTGTATGTCTTTATTTAATTATTTTTAAAAATCCTTGCCTGAGGATGTTTATTGATTTTTAGAAAGAGAGGGAAAAAAGAGAGAGAGAAATATCCGTGTGAAAGAGAAATACCAGTTAGTTACCTCTCATATGTGCCCCAACCGCAACCTGAGAGTGTGTGCTCTGATCGAGAATCAGACCCCCAACCTTTTGGCATGTATGGGACAAGGCTCCAAACCAGCTGAGCCACCCAGCCAGGGCAAAGATCTGGGAGTTTTAAAGTTCATGAAATATGTCCGTCAGTGTCACAATCGATGACCAAAAGTCAGTCGGCATTTACAGACTAGACAGACGACCTTAACAGACAGAGAAAAAGGTTAATGTCGGAGCTATTTCTGTCAGGGAATTTTAGGCTGCATGAGCTGTGTGACCACAGTTCCCAGCACAGAGAGAGAGCAGAGCTGCTGATGAAGAAAGAGTTCATCCCTAGATCACCTCTGTGGCTGCACCACAGTTTTGACTTTTCAAAAATCATTTTGTGGCAAAATCTACTTTATATTTACTCCTTTTATGCAACTGACAGCCAAACAGAATATCTTTTAGCAAGACATATGCATTCTTCCTGTAACCAAAGTAACATATACTTAAATATAAAGAGACTTAGGAGAAAGAATAAACTCCTTTACATTAGTATTTGGCATACACTTGGGAGTGGGTAGCAGAATTATATTTAGATCTCTGGGACTAGATGGGAAAACTAGGTAGAGATAGATCGTATTGCCTACTCAAAGAAAATGTGGTTTCTTAGCTTTATAGCTGTGAATTCACAAGTATTATAACTATATTCGTGTAACTGAAAATCACCTTCCAAAAACAAATATTGAAGTTTTTCTTATGTTTCCTATGGCTTTGTTCATTTTAGAATTGGCATTTCCAGCAGTAATGGGAATCACTGAGAATTTGCTGCACAGTACCTACTTCTGAGCTGTGTTCACATAGTTGTTACCTTCTTTTATTTTATTTTTTTTGAAGATTTAATTTATTTATGTATAGAGGGGAAGGAGAGAGGTAGAGAAACATCAATGTATGGTTGCCTCTAGTGCGTCCCCTGCTGGGAACTGGCCTGCAGGGAACTAGTTTGCAACCCAGGCATGTGCTGTGACTGGGAATCGAACCACGATCCTCTGGTTCCCAGGACTGCACTCAATCCACTGAGCTAGGGCTATTTTATTTTTTAATGAATACATGATTCACAAGGAATTGGTTTTAAGGGGTGCTGTGTTGTTTAAAATTAATGTGTGGAAACCAGTTCTAACTCTAAGAGGATACTCATTCTGTTGACCCACCACATCTAATATGTGTTCCCCTTTGTGTATTCTGTATTACCTTAGTGTCCTTTATCAGTGACATGATCAGGGGTGTAGGAATAGATCGAACACATATACATTTTTTATTTCTATAATTTTATCTTCTTTCCTTACCTTTAGAACTAACATTGCATTTACAAAAGACTTTCATTTATCTCCTAGAGTAGTGACCTAAAGTTGTAAATCCAGTAATCTACCTATCTGTACAAATATCTTATTTCTTCATGAGGTTGGTAGATGCAAGAAACAGGACTTCCAAAACAAACTCCCTCATCACAGAAACATGGGAAGCATAAAAACTACAAAATAAATTCAAGCAACTTAACACAGTTCAGGTAGTTCTTTCAATGAGCAGAATCTAGTTGACCCAGGATTTGAACATTTATTCACTGAATAAAGATTCATTCTATACTGGGCCCTGAACATTTTATATCTTAAATAGTTGTGGAAATTTCTCCTCAGTTCAGGCCTGCATCCTCTATTCTGCATTATTGCCTTCCAGGTCATCCTCCTCCATTTATTCGTATGCCACTCAAATTCATCACTATGACAGCATTGAGAGTGATGTATCTCAAATGCTAATGTGATCATGAGCCATTCTTTAAAATATATTAATGTCTAAGTCTCTTCAAATTACATATAAGGCTCTTGTAATTTGACTTCGTTAACTCCATCTCTAGCCCACTCGACTGTCCTTTCTTTTCTCTGGCATTGCTAAGCTGCTGGTGATGCCCCCTCACCAATCCCTGCATTTTAGACCTGATGGACCCTATGCACACTCTCTCCCTTCCCTGCTCTCTTCCCCTTTGATTCTGGCTAACCTCAGGGGATAAGCCTCAGCTCAGGCATCATCTCTAGAAAAGTCATTCCTGACACCTCTTATTTATGTTCTTCTGTAAACGACAATGCTAAGTCCTAAAAGATGAAATTTGTTAGAAAAGTAGAGGAAAACATTTCAGATATAATGAAGGTATACATGATAAAGGCATAAAAAGTGACAATGATTTTGGAAATCACAAATAATGTTGCAGGTGAAGCTTAAGGAGATGTTAAAAAGATTTCATTGTGAGGTAGAAAATATGGTATGACTTTATATGTTTTAATCTTTTTACTTTTATTTTAGAAACAAAATTTCTAAATTTTGTTTTGTTTCTGATTGTTTTGTTCATTGGTGTTAGGTGAATGAATTTTTGAGGTTTCTGTGCCTTGAACTTTGTAACATCTAATATTTCCTGAATGCTTTGGTGAAGGTTTCAATAATTAGTAGTATTTCTTAAAGAGGTAAACATTCAGCTAAAGATTAAGCTTAATTTAAACTCTCAATTGATAAAACATATTTTCTATTTTCATAAAGATTATAGCTTGAAAAAAAAAGAAAAAGAGAGATTATAGCTTTAACTGTTCTAAGTAGTTCCATTTCGCTAATATACAGATTTGTCAACAGAATTAGACTTAGAAGTGACACCAGAGGAAGAGCAAGAAATGCTTAATGGAAGTGAAAATAACCACCTACAGGTACGTAAAATTTAAATTTAAGTTTCTGGTGTAATATTGTTTTCTTTTAATAATGTAACGTAGTCCGAAGAAGTTACCTTTCAAGCTAGTCTCTTAGAGTCAGTAGATCATAATTGAATACTTAGTTTTAACTAGTTAGGAGACTTAGTTAACTAGTTACGAGACTTAGTTATCGTTAGAATCTATAGTAACTTATAGCTCAACTTTCTTTGTAATAGAGGCAAAAAATCTCAAATACTGTTCACTGCTTGCATTTTTATAACTTCTTTTCTTGATAAAGAAGGTAGCATCAAATAATGAATCATATCATTAAACAGTTAAAATAATGAACAATGTGACAATGATGACCACTGGGTAGGAGTCATGTGAAAAGAGTAATCACAGTCAGTGGTTCAAAATTTGCATGTCGTATTGATACTCACTAAGGCCAAGGTTAAAGCTTAATGCTGCCTTGTGATCTCTGTGTAATTGAATTCAGGGTCTACATAGAGGGAGAGGATGGGGCCGTAAAATCATCTCAACTACAGATTAAGAATATCACACCTTCCCAAATTGAACCTTTTGCTTTTAGAGTATAAACAATAACTTTCAAATTTATTTTATTTCAGTGTAGAAAATCAATATATATTATCAAATTTTTATCTACCCTCATTATCAAATATTAGGACATATTAGAATTGAATGCCCAAGATAACTGTATCAATGCATACACTATAATATTGTTTGAATGAAAATTTAGGAATCTGCTTTTCTTTTTGATTGATGTCCATGATTTTGGCTCCTAATAATTTAAAACTTGCCTCTTCTCCAGTTTTTAAAATGATTCTTTTTTTAAAATCCCTTGCTTTTTAACTTTATTTTTTAATCACAGTTTACATTCACTATTATTTTGTATTAGTTTCATGTGTACAGCATAGTAGTTAGATTATTATATACTTTACAAAATATTTTCTCCAATATTTCCAGTACCACCTGGAACCATGCATAATTATTGCAATATTTTTTACTATATTCTTTATGCTATACTTTACATCCCTGTGACAATTTTGTAACAGCTGATTTGTACTTCTTAATTTCTTCACCTTTTTCACCCAGTCTCCCAAATCCCTGCCCTTTGACAATCATCAGTCTGTTCTCTGCGTCTATGAGTTTGTTTTTCTTTTGCTTGTTTGTTTATTTTGTTCTTTAGATTCCACATATAAGTGAAGTTGTATGGTATTTGTCTTTCTCTGGCTGACTTATTAATACCCTCTAGGTATTAATAGAATATCCTCTAGAGTTAACATAATACCCTCTAGATCCATCAATGCTGTCACAAATGGTAAGATTTCACTGTTCTTTACGGCTGAATAGTATTCCATTGTAAACATGTACCACCACTTTTTTATCTACTTGTCTGTTGATGGGCACTTGGTCTGCTTCCATTGCTTGGCTATTGTAAGTAATGCTGCAGTGAATACAGGAACACATATATTCTTCTGAATTAGAGTTTTGGGTTTCTTTGGATGTATACCCATAAGTGGAATTGCTCAGTCATGAGGCAGATCCATTTTTAATTATTTGAGGACACTCCATTACTGTTTTTCATAGTGGCTTCACCAATCTGCATTGCCACCAACAGTGCACATGGATTCCTTTTTATCACGTTCTCACCAACACTTGTTATTTGTGGATTTATTGATGATAGCTGTTCTGACAGGTATAAGATGACATCTGATTGTGGTTTTAATTTGCATTACTCTGACAATTAGTGACATTAATTATTTTTATTTGCCTGTTGGCCACCTGTATGTCTTCTTTCATTTTTTAATTGGATTGTTTGGTTGTTTGGTGTTGAGCAGGATGACTTATTTATAAAATTTGGGTATTAACTCCTTCGCAGATGTATAATTAGCAAATATGTTCGCTCATTCAGTACATTGTCCTTTCCTTTTGTTGAGGGTTTTCATTGCTTTTCAAAACCTTTTTAGTTTGCTGTAGTTCCATATGTTTCTTTTTTATGTTTTTTCCCTTGCACATGGAGGTATAGCAGAGGAAATATTGCTCGGAGAAATCAGAGACTTTGCTGCCTATGATTTCTTCTGGCAGTTTGATGGTTTCAAGTCTTACCTTGAAATCTTTCATTCATTTTGAGTTCATTCTTGTATATGGTATAAGAAGGTAGTCTAGTTTCTTCCTTTTTTGTTGTTTTTTTTTGGTTGTATCTGCCCAATTTTCTCAGTACCATTTATGGAATAGACTGCCTTTACCCCACTGTATTTTGTAGCTCCCTTTGTCAATGGCTTTGTATTCTGTGCTATTGATCTATATGTCTGTTCTTATGTCATTATCATGCTGTTCTTATCACCATGACCTTGTATTATAGTTGGATATTAGGTAGTGTGATACCTTCAACTTTGTTCATCTTTTTCAAGATTGCTGAGACTATTTGGAGGTTTTTGTGGTTCCATATGAATGTCTTGGATTGTGTGTTCTAGTCTATGAAATACAGCTTTGGTATTTTGATAGCAACTGTGTTCACTCTAGATTATCTTTGGTAGTATGAACATTGTAGTGATGTTAATTTTTTCTATCTAAGAACACAGTATATGCTCCACTTATTTGTAACTTCTTTCATTTGTTTTCAGGAACTTGTATTTTCTGAGTACTGGTCTTTTACCGCCTTGGTTAAATTTTACTTAGGTATTTTTTGATGTAATTGTAAAGGAGATTGTTTTCTTAGTTTCTTTTTCTGATAGTTTATTGCTGGTGTATAAAATGCAAGTGATTTCTGAATATTAATTTTGTATCCTGCTATGTCACTGAATTTATTTATGTTTTAGTAATTTTTTGGTGGAATCTTTAGGATTCCCTATGTACGGTACTATGTTATTCACAAATAATGACAGTTTTACTTCTTTCTTTCCAATTTGGCTGCCTTTTAGTTCTTTTCTTGTCTGATTGCTGTGGCTAGCACTTCTAGAACTATGTTGAGTAAGAGTAGTGAAATTGGACACTCCTGTCTTGTTTCTGATTTTGAAGGCAATGTTTTAGGTTTTTTTCCCCAATAATTCTTCAGTTGGTTATTTAGGTTGTTCTTTCTATAATTCATCTGTAATTTCAGCTTGGTCCTGGGAGGAGGGAAATACAACTTTCACCTACTCTGTGTCATCTTGGACCACCTGTCCCCCTCAAAAAATTCCTAAATGCACTGTAGGGGCTCATTATTCATGATACAGTGAGGTAAAATATTTTTATGGAGATTTCATTTATTTCTTTTTAGAGAGAGGGGAAAAGAGAGAGATAGAAAGGGAAAGAAATGTCAATGTGGGAGAGAAATATCAATCGGTTACCTCTTGTACTCACCCAGTCTGGGGACCAAACCAGTAACCCAGGTATGTCCCCCAAGTGGAAATTGTACCCACGACCTTTCAGCTTGTGGAACAATGCCCAACCAACTGAGCCACACTGGTCAGGGCAGTGAGGTGAAATGTTTTAAGTGAGGAAGCATTTGTAGCATTAAAATTCACCTAGTAATTTATTGTAGGTAGATTTAACATCTAATGAATTAATTAGTTCCAATAGTGACAAAATTAAGAATTCTGGTTCATTTTTTTAAAGTCTAGAGCAAGGCAAGTTATTTTTCACTTCTTAGTAACAATCCAGTGATTTGGGAGTAGGCTAAGAAGTTTAACAGTTAAATTTTAATTATAGTAATGGCAAGGATGTGGAGAAAAGGGATTCCTCGTGCCTTGTTAATGGGAGTGCTGACTGGTGCAGCCACTGGGGAAAATAGTATGGAATTTCCTCAGTAAATAAAAAGTGGAACTGCTTTTTGACCCAGCAATCCTGCTTCTAGAAATATAGTCTAAGAATCCTGGGACACCAATTTGAAAGAATGTATGCACCCCTAATTTCATAGCAGCATTGTTTATAAGAGCCAAGACCAGGAAACACCTCAAGTGCCCATCAGTAGGTAAGCAGATGAAAAAGTTGTGGTACATTTGCACGATGGAATTCTATGTGGCTGATAAAGAAAGAAAATGAACTTCTACCTTTTCCAACAGCATGGACAGACTTGGAGGTTATTATGCTGAGTGAGATCAGCCAGTCAGTGAAAGACAAATACCAAATGACCTCATTTATATGTGGAATCTAATAAACAAAATAAACTGATGAACAAAATAGAAACACAGGCATATATACATAGAACATACAGCTGTGGGGGGGGCACGAGTGAGGGACTGGATGAAAGAATGTAAAAGGAGTAGCCACAGAACGCATATGCATGACCCATAGACACAGACGACAGTGTAGTAGTGGTCAGAGGAAGGGCGGGGCAAGGGCGAAGGGGATGGTTGCACAAAGTGGGGGAATATTGGGTCATCTGTAATAGCATAAACAATAAAAATAAAGTAAAAATTTTAATTCTAACTTTTCTTTATTCATACTTGGTTAATTAAGAATAAACTTACAAACATGTACCCTGACAGAAGAGACACCTGAAAATCAAACTAAGAAAATTATTTTTCCACTTTTACAGCAGGAAAAAAATGTCTCCAGAACGAGAAATAAATAAAGTGATGGGTAATGTGTCTGCATTCTTAGGGCATCTCTGCAAAAGTGTGAGGAATGTGTGTCACACAAGGCAAATTAGAGTGGAGGAATAATTTATGACTCATCACAAATGAGTTAAAGCAGAAGTTTGGAGGAATTTGAGAAAAATAAAAAATTACTGCTTGTCCTGAGGAAGAGCCACTCTATGACCATAGGAGCAAGCTTAAGATAAATACCTTCTAATATGACAGATAATACATTTGATTGTGAGGACAATAATGTGTTTGGAGTGTCTATCTCTTCAGTGTTCCAAACCGTTGCAGAACAGAGAGAACCCACCCTCAAAAATGTCTGTCTACCTCATTCATACCCAGGGCCCATGGAGTGTGCTTGCAGGTAATTTTCTTCCCAGCTTTATTTAATAGGATACAAATACACTATAAAAACGATAACAAGCCAGACCTTGAGTTGTTTCTAACAAAAATTAGAAGAGTTTTTATAAGGTTATAAAAGCAAAAAGTAAAATACCCAAGTAGTTAAGTTTAAAATGAAAAAAAAAGACAGTGAGTTTGATGTGTAGATGGTGGAAATATGAATGCAGATATTACTAATTGGAAATTAGTCTTTTTTTGCACCTATGCCTCAGTCTTTTGATGCAAAGAGCGTTCTTGATTTGTGGTTTGCCTGCTGCAATAAAGTGAAACATGTGCATCAAATAAGACAGGATATTTATGCAGTTACAAAGAGTTATATGGAAACAAAACCAAATTCAACATTGGTGCCATTACATGAAGATATTTGCTAATAACTGTAAAAGCAAAAATGAGAAAATTTTGCCCTGGCTTGTGTGGCTTAGTGGATTGATTGCCACCTGTGAACCAAAAGGTCACCAGTTCAATTCTGGGTCAGGGCATAGGCCTCGGTTGCAGGCCAGGTCCCCAGTTGGGGGTTTGTGGGAGGCAAATGTTTGATGTGTCTTTTTGGACATTGATGTTTCTCTCTCTCTTTATCCCTCTCTTCCCATCTCTCTAAAATAAATAAATAAAATCTTGAAAAAAAATTTTAATTGAGAGTTTTTCTCTATTGTATAATGACAGAATATCTGAAAGTTATCTAAAGAAGAATTTCAGCAGGAAATACAAAGTTTTAAGAATGAGGTAGATATGTTAAAATTAAGTTTTCTGGCTTTGGAAAAAGAAAGACAAACTTCAAAAAGAGGTAGAGGTTAACTTACTGCTACTTTTTATAGTTTTTATAAGAACTTTTTATAGTTCTTATCAATTATCTGATCCATTCTTGGTTTTCACTTATGAAAAAAGTTTGTGTGTAAAATGAGTTTGTGTAAATCTGTAATTGAATCTAGAGATTGATTATTTCGGCCATCCAAATAATAGTAGCTCAGGAAAACATTCTCATAATTTTTGTTCCTTAATCAACTTAATTCTCTCTCTTAGTCTTCCATGTGTACTGGGATACTCATTTAGCTATGTACTGTATGACCTGAATATGAAAAAGCATAAAGAAAATTGCTTTAAAAATGTAATAGCAGTGGGGTTTGTGGGGTTTTTTTAGTTTATTGGCTTCAATATAAATTGCCTTCCATAGTCAATAAGATGGGAAGGGAGCCATGACTGAGGGAAGGAACATGAACAAATATTCCCAGCTGAACTCATCTGTTACCGTAGGTCAGTGTGTGCAATCTTAAATGCTTTACTCAAAGCCCTGGAACTTAGGGTTCCAAAGTGACGGCTTTGAGATATCTTTAGTAACAAACACATATACTGCCACATATGTTCAGTTTATCATTACTCTCAGATGTTTTTGTACATTCAAACCTTTATATAATGTTGTTTAATAAAGTATGGAAAATTTTGACAAGTATGACATTATCATATAGGTAGCAAAACACCTTTACAAATAATTCAGTACTTAAAGGAGAAAACTGAGTTTTGAGGCACACCAACTAAAAAACAGACAAAAGTTGAGATACTCTTCTTTAAAGACAAGAGGTGGATGAGCCCTTTCCCCAAACTAAAACATTAAATTAATAGGCAAAAGTCACACTTTTAATTTATCTAATTAATTTGATGAATTGTTCTTTTTTCTGATTCAGCATTATAGAAGTGATTCTATAATGATTCTATAATGATTCTAATGATTCTATAATGATTCTATCTGATTCTCTTTGGGTGGCATAAAATGCTAGGTATTACATCTTTAGGAGCTTTGGACAGATCATTTAACCTTGGTTTTATTCCCATTATCAGCAAATACAGGGCTAACATAGATAATGACCTCTATACCATATCCTCTAGCTATAAAATTTTATGGTTATTGAATGTGAAATTTAGGGAGCCCTACTCATTTTCCAGGATTGTACATTACCTAACAATTCATCACTTTCACTCTGTTCCTGTGATGTAGTAAAATTTGGTTCATATATTTTATGAATACTATCACTTTTTTTATAATTTCGGGGTCTAAAAGCAAAAATAATTGTACAAGTCAACATAAAAAAATATAGCTTATTGCAGAAAGAGGAAAGCTTCCTGTTTGTCACTGAAGCCCAGTGTCACGTCCTCCAAACCTGTCTGTGTCATGCAGAATCCAGGTGGGAAAGAGATGATGACAAATTTTATGTCCTTGTCCTTTTATTTCTATGTTTCTTCTGGACAAATGGAAGAGGGGTAGAAGGGAGAGTGGGCGTGAATAGAGCCCAGAATTAAGAAAGCCCTTTTTGAAATCTTAGAAAATTCGGCTTTATTGAAACAGAAATGAAGCAGAATTTAGAATTTCAAAGACCTGTAATGATAAAATTAAATAAGCACAAAAATATTTTTACTGATTGAAGTCATGACAAACCGAGAGCCAAAATAATAAAATTAATGAAAACACAAAAGGTCTTTTTTATAAAGATTTTATTTTTTTATCTATAGAGGGGAAGGGAAGGAGAGAAATATCAGTGTATGGTTGCCTCTTGTGAGTCCCCTGCTGGGAACTGGCCTGCAACCCAGGCATGTGCCCTGACTGGGAATTGAACCACAATCGTTTGGTTCGAAGGCCCATGCTCAATCCACTGAGCTACACCAGCCAGGGGTAGGTTTTTTAATAAATAAAGTAATAACAATGTTCCTCAATACCAAACTGTCATTAAAGGTTGAAGGAGAGAAAAAGATGCACAACAGTAGTGAAGTGGATGTAATAGAAAACGTGCACAATGCTGACGCTGACAACAGTGATGCATTAATTCAACAAAAGAAGAGCGAACGAACTGAGAAGCAGCCATTCCCTATTATAGGGGGTGAATATTCTGATGGGTAAGGTGACAGCAATATTTAATAGTAGGTAATTATTATTTTCCTATGAAGAAGATACTAATTTGAGCTCATATTCATGATAAACAAATTTAATATTTTTACCAAGGATGTTCAGTGTTGTCTGGTGATAAGAAAAATATAAGTTAACAAACAATGAGATACCATTTTCTGAAGTCATAATGATATTTAAAAATAACAACCAGGTTGGCAAATGAAAGAAAAAAATGGCATTTTTTAAAATATATTTTATTGATTATGCCATTACAGTTGTCCTATTCCCCCTTTCCTTCCCCTCCACTCTGCAAACCCCCCCCACCACCCTCCTTTAGTTTATGTGTATGTGTTACAAGTTCTTTATATTCTGTATTTCCCATGCTATTCTTGCCCTCCCCCCTATCTATTTTCTACCTACTGCCTATGCTACTTATTCTCTGTACCTTCTCCCCTCTTCTCCTCCTCCCACTCCCCTGTTGCTAACCCTCCATGTGATCTCCATTTCTATGGTTCTGCTCCTGATCTGGCTGTCGTTTTAGATTGCTTTTGTTTTAGGTGTGGTTGTTAATAACCGTGGTTTTGCTGTCCTTTCACTGTTCATATTTTTTATCTTCTTTAAGCCCCCTTAACATTTCATATAACAAGGGCTTGGTGATGATGAACTCCTTGAACTTGACCTTATCTGAGAAGCACTTTATCTGTCCTTCCATTCTAAATGAAAGTTTTGCTGGATAAAGCAATCTTGGATGTATGTCTTTGGAATTCACTTCTTTCCAGCCCCTTCTTGCCTGTATAGTCTCTTTTGAGAAATCAGCTGACAGTCTGATGGGAACTCCTTTGTAGGTGACTGTCCCCTTATCTCTTGCTGCTTTTGGGATTCTCTCCTTCATTTTAATCTTGGCTAATGTAATTATGATGTGCCTTGGTGTGTTCCTTCTTGGGTCCACCTTCCTTGGGACTCTCTGAGCTTCCTGGATTTTCTGTAAGTCTATTTCCTTTGCCAGACTGGGGAAGTTCTCCTTTATTATTTGTTCAAATAAGTTTTCCACTCGTGGCTGTTTCTTTTCCCCTCTTGTACCCCTATAATTCAGATGTTGGAATGTTTAAAGATGTCCTGCGGGTTCCTAAGCCTCTCCTCATTTTTTTTTTTGAATTCTTGTTTCTTCATTCTTTTCTATTTGGTCATTTTTTTCTTTCTTCTGGTCTACTGCCTTCATTTGAGTCCCAGTTTCCTTTCCATCACTATTCGTTTCCTGTGCCTTTCCCTTCATTTCAATTAGTTTAGCCTTCATTTGTTCCTCTAATCTGTGACTAAAATCAACCAGTTCTGTGAGCATCCTGGTCATCAGTGTTTTGAACTGTGCATCTGAAAGGTTGGCTATCTCTTTGTCACTTAGAATTATTGGCTCTGGGGCTTTGAGCTATTCTTGAGCCATAATGTTTTGGTCTATTCATGCCTATTATGTATGAGGAGCGGAGCCTTAGGTTTCACCAAGGCCGGGGGACCCAGTTGCTAGATTGTGATGCTGTATGTGGGGGCAGGGGCAATGGCGTTTGTTCCGCTCTTTCTTGGATTTCGGTCTCCTCTGCTGCTTTTTGCAAGCAAACCGGGCCCCCCTGGTGCCGGCTCCAGGGTGTGTGGGCCTGTGCACCATCCAGGACCCTGTGGGTCTCTGTGACAAACTCTTTGTGAGCTTGGGATCCTCTCTCAGCACCTCAACTGGAAAGTCTTCCCAATTGTTGCTTTCAGGCTCTAATTTTTGTTGCTGAGGCCTTAGCCTGAGTGGTCTATCTCACTGTTCGTTCCTTGGCCTGGTTTATCTGTGTGCGAATGTGTGACCGCAGTCAGCCAGCCATCTTGTGCCCTCACTGGGTCCACCCCTTGCCACCCCACACCTGGGATCCGCCAACCGCTGCCTGCACTCCTGGGTCGGTCTGGCAAATCTTTCATGCCGGACCCCACTCCACCGCTGACTCCACCTCTCTTACTGGTCTGGCTGAATGGTTTTGCTATTGTCAGACTTCCATATAGTTCAGTTTTCTGTGTTTTACCTGCGTTTTTGTTGCTAAATCTTTGTTGTCTTTAAACTTGGTTGTGGGAGGAGGCACAGTGTTTCCACCTATGCCTCCATCTTGGCCAGAAGTCAAACAATGGCATTTTCATACACCATTGCTAGATAAAATTGATAAATATTTTTGGAATGGTAGTTATTAATAAATGGCATGTTTCCTAATTTCAAATGTGTAATTTCTTTATCTCAACAGCTGTACTTCTGGAACTAGACCCTGCAGGAAAGCATTCTAGGGACATTTATTATATATCACTATGTGTATAAAACGTACACTAGGGCATTATATATAATACATGTAGTATAACATAAAGTTAAGAATATATTTTATATATATATATATTTATATATATATATATATATGCCTCAAGGACATTTACATAAATATGTTACATGCAGGGCAGGGCAAGAGTAGGTTTGCAGTTGTTCATATGGAAAATATTAAGTGTAATTAATAAATAATAATACAAGACTAAATTCTTTTGTGTACTCACAACTGTAAACCTACTTTTTGCCCTCCCTGTAAATACATATGTTAAGGATATTTTTTATAGCATTGTATATCAAAAACTTGGAGATAATCTAAATACCTATCTATAAGGAAATAAATTCTTAAACCTATAAACTAAAATGGTATGTAACCACTGGAAAAAATGAGGTTAGTTCTATAGCATACTGATTATTTCATAATTGAAGTATATTTAAAGCATTTTGTTTGATGTCATATCTGAAACAAATTTTTTAGAATATTTTTAATATCTGCTGTGTTTCAAAAGCAGATACATGCTACACTGGCACTCTCCTTGCTACCATCAAAATTGCAAGTTACTAGATTTTTCTGTTTTGTTTTTAATATGTGAGTGCTCAAATATTGGACCCCCAAGTTAATCTGAAAGCAAGGAGTTTCACGTGACAATTTGTTCCTTGTCTTGTTTAAAAATTTCAGTCTATTGAGTAAAACATTAAAACACACCAACAGATCAATCTGTTAAAGCAGGGGGCACAGACCTTCTCTGTAAAAAGCCAGATGGTCAGTATTTCAGACTTTGTGGACTATCGGGTCTCTTTCACTCCAGTCTGAAATCTTCCCTAGACAGTAGGTGAAGGAACATGTGTAGCTGTGTGCCAACAGAACTTAGTTTACGAACAGGCGATGGGCTGGACTTGCAGGCAGTTATTTGCTGCCCCTGCACTATAAACCACAGTGCTGCTGATGTAGTGAATCTTTTTTCTAAAGTTTCCCTGCATACATGCCTTTATCCTCTCTTTTTTAAAGAGAATATATTTCAGTATGTACCACACCAAATTTTTCAGCAGTGACTTCATATATATAATTTTTAAAAATTCCATTTATAAAGAAAATTTTCTGCATGCTTCCCCCTTTATTTCTGTTACAGAATTTTAATATAACTAGTTACTTTGTATATTATAGTAATTAAAAATATTCTAGAATTGATTTTCATCAAGCAAAAAATCTTTGTGACTTTTTTTAACTGTAAGAAAAATGATCATCAGTTATGTAATGTCATTTCCAGATAATATCCGAAAATATCCAGATAATCGGATATGTAATATCAGTGATTGGTAAGTGACGCCATGATCGCTGACTGATTAAACACAATTAAAATTGGTTCTAGTGGCTTCTCTTACCATGACTACTTCTTAGTCTTTTCCTAAGTCTGAGGCAACCTTAACCGAATGTTTTCTCTGTCAGCGTTGCCTTCCATCAACTATGTTCATAATGAAGATTATCTCATATTCTATAATTATAGACTTATTTTCTAAGTTTCGGTCAAGAGGAATTATTTAATAAATGTTCTCATAAAGACCCCTCCTTTTTTATATGCTTAGTGTTAAGCAGAAGAGTTATTTACATAACTATATTTGTAAAAAGTATTGTTAGTTTTGTTTTTGTACAGCTTTGTTTGTTGTATAACTTGTATACAACTTAGTTTGTATATTGTACAAATTTTAGTTTTTGTTTGCTTAGATTCAATTGTTGATAGATATGTATTTTTGCCATTTTCTTGCTAATCATTGGATCTTCTTTTTCTTAATTGAGTCCCTCTAAGATTTCATGTAATTATGGTTTGGTGATGATGAACTCCTTTAGTTTACTATTTTCTTGTCTGGGAAGCTCTTTGCCCTTCAATTCTAGATTTGTTGGGTAGAGTGATCTTGGATGTAGGTCCCTGCTTTTCATGACTTCAATTATTTCTTTTTTTTTTTTTTAAGATTTTATTTATCCTAGAGGGGAAGGGAAGGAGAGAGAGAGAGAGAGAGAAACATCAATGTATGGTTGCCTCTCATCTGTCCCCTGCCAGGAACCGGGAACTGGGAACTGGCCTGCAACCCAGGCATGTGCCCTGACTGGGAATCGAACCGTGATCGTGTGGTTCGCAGGCCCGCGCTCAATCCACTGAGCTACACCAGCCAGGGCTCATGACTTCAAATATTTCTTACCAGTCCCTTCTAGCCAGCAAAGTTTCTTTTGAAAAATCAGCTGACAGTCTTATAAGAACTCCCCTGTAGATAAGTAACTTTTTTTCTTTTGCTGCTTTTAACATTCTTTCTTTATTGTTAAGCTTTGGCATTTTAATTATATGTCTTGGGAGGGGCCTCTTTGCATTCATCTTGTTTGGAACCCTGTGCTTCCTGGACTTGCATGTCTATTTTCTTCACCAAATTAGGGAAGTTTTCTTTTTTTTTTGTATATATATATATATTTTATTGATTATACCATTACAGTTGTTCTATTCCCCCCCTTCATTCCCCTCCACCCGCACACTCCCTCCCCTACCATTCTCCCCCCCTTAGTTTATAACCACGTGTCTCAAGTTCTTTGGATTCTATATTTCCCCCACTATTCCCTCCCTCCCCCCTATCTATTTTCTACCTACCATCTATGCTATTTTCTGTGCCTTCTCCCCCCTTCTCCCCCTCCCACCCCCCTGTTTCTAACCCTCCATGTGTTCTTCATTCCTATGGTTCCACTCCTGATCTAGCTGTCCTCTTGGTTTGCTTTTGTTTTAGGTGTGGTTGTTAATAACTGTGAGTTTGCTGTCCTTTCACTGTTCATATTTTTCATCTTCTTTTTCTTATATAAGTCCCTTTAGCATTTCATATAATAAGGGCTTGGTGATGATGAACTCCTTGAACTTGACCTTATCTGAGAAGCACTTTATCTGTCCTTCCATTCTAAATGAAAGCTTTGCTGGATAAAGCAATCTTGGCTGTAGGTCTTTGGATTTCATGACTTGGAATACTTCTTTCCAGCCCCTTCTTGCCTGTAAGGTCTCTTTTGAGAAATCTGCTGACAGTCTGATGGGTACTCCTTTGTAGGTGACTGTCCCCTTATCCCTTGATGCTTCTAGGATTCTCTCCTTCATTTTGGTCTTGGCTAATGTAATGATGATGTGCCTTGGTGTGTTCCTTCTTGGGTCCAACTTCTTTGGCACTCTCTGAGCTTCCTGGATTTCCTGGAAGTCTATTTCCTTTGCCAGACTGGGGAAGTTCTCCTTTATTATTTGTTCAAATACGTTTTCCACTCATGGCTGTTCCTCTTCCCCTTCTGGTACCCCTATAATTCGGATGTTGGAACGTTTAAAGATGTCCTGGAGGTTCCTAAGCCTCTCCTCATTTTTTTGAATTCTCATTTCTTCATTCCTTTCTGGTGGGATGTTTTGTTCTTCCTTCTGGTCCATTCCATTGATCTGAGTCCCCGTTTCCTTTGCATCACTATTGGTTTCCTGTGCATCTCCTTTCATTTCAATTAGTTTAGCCTTCATATGTTCCTCTAATTTGTGACTTTGTTCCTCTAATTTGTGACTATAATCTACCAGTTCTGTGAGCATCCTGATGAATAGTGTCCTGAATTGTGCTTCTGAGAGGCTGGCAATTTCTTGGTCGCTTAGGTTATTGGCTCTGGGACTTTGAGTTCTTCTCGCACCATCTTTCGGGTTGTTCGTGCCTGTTCCATAGCAGGATCAGAGCCCTAAAGTGTTCACTAGAACAGGGCAACTAAGTTGCTGGTTTGTGACGTTGTATGTGGGGGCGGGGTCAAACAGGGACAGTGGCTCTCACTGGTATTGCAGGGCAACTAAGTCGCTGGGTTGTGACGCTGTATGTGGGGGCGGGGTCAAAGAGGGACTATGGCATCCTGTCCGCCGCCTGCCGCCGCGGCCCTCACTGGTGCCGCAGTTGCTGCCGTCACCGGGCCCACGCGTTTCGTCCCACTGCACACGAGTGTGCCACCGCCGTCAGCCCTCGTCCCCTGGGGCCTGCGTGGTCTGTCTCACTGTGCTCGAATATGCGCCCGCGGTCTTCCCTGCACCCCAACTGGTTCCAGTCTGCCTGCGTGCCTGGGTCGGGGGCCCTGTCCTGCCCGACCCTGCTCGCTGCTGGCTCCGCCCCTCTTACCATCCCCATTGAACAGTTAGACGTAGTCGGACTTCCATATAATTCAATTTTCTGTCCTTTGGTTGTGTCTTTGTTTCTCCAAATCTTTGTTGTATTCAAACTTGGTTGTGGGAGAAGGCACAGTGTTTCCACCTATGCCTCCATCTTGGCAGAAGTCCGGGAAGTTTTCTTTCATTATTTTTTCAAATAGATTTCCAGTTTCTTGCTCTTTCTCTTCTCCTTCTGCTACCCCATGCTAGGAATGTTGGACCTCTTAAGTTGTCCCAGAGGGATAACTGTCTTCATCTTCTCTCTTGTTCTCATTGGTAGTTTTTTGTCTCCTTATGTTCCAAATCATTGATTTGACTCTCAGCTTCATCCACTCTACTGTTGTTTCTCTGTAAATTGTTCTTTATTTGTTGGTGTATCTTTTGTTTCTAAATGGATCTTTTTTATGCATTTGAGATCCTCACTAAGTTCCTTGAGCAATCCTTACCAGCAACACTGGAAATCCTTATTACTAACAGTGTTTTGAACTCTGCATATAAAAAATCCTTACCTCCATTTTGTTTAGCTCTTTTCTGGAATTTTGATCTGTTCTTTCATTTGTGCCATGTTTCTTTGTCTCCTCATTTTGGCAGCCTCCCTCTGTTTGTTTCTGTGTCTTAGCTAGAGCTGCTTTGACTCCGTGTCTTGGTAGTGTGGCCTAACACAGTATGTGTCCTGTGGAGTCCACTGGCACAGCCCCTCCTGTCACCCAAGTTGGGTACTCGAGATTCGTGCTTCATGTAGGCTGAGTACACCATCCTTTTGTGCTTGAGTCTTGGTCGCTGTTGGCAGATCAGTGGGAGGGATTGACACAGGCCAGTCAGCTGCAGGTATTGGCTGTGACCATTTACCACCAATTTCCGTACTTTATGGAGGATCAGCTGTATAGGGGCAGGGTGGTTTCACCATCAGAGGGTGGTCCTCTGATGTGGTCTGTAGCTGTCCAACTGGGTGTGCTGGCCCTGGACAGCCCTAAACTGTGTTTTGCCCAGGGCAGCCCTGCCTGAGCTCTAAAGCAATCTGAGATGACTGCTATTTGTGCTAAACTTAGAGATTCCCAGACAGAGCCAAGCTGTGGATCTGGACTGGCTACTGGTTCTTAGTGCAGACCTTGGGGCTCACTGAGGCCATCTGTTGTTTGTTTGAGAGGATTTAGGAAGTTGTGCAGCATGAGCCAAGACCAGCCATTCATATGAAAAAGCAGCTTTGGCTGGGAGGGCCCATAAGTTAGGTAGGACAGTCTCTGGGGGATCTGCAGGGTGGGTCAAACAGCAATGGAAAACATTGCTGGCCTATAATAAATGGGTTAATTTAATGTAACCAAAAAAAAATACAGGTTGATGGAGTCTCAGATATGGAACCAGCTTGCTGGCTCTCTGGCTCTGTGCTAGGGAGGGTTCAGAAAAGACACAATGGCTTCTGCTTACCTTGATGCCAGACACTTCCTTTTCTCCCAATATGTCACTGGTGGTGCCTTTGAAACTGCTACCTTGGTGCTGGAGCTTAGGAGTGAGTCTGAGTAGGTGAGTCCATGTGTGAGTTCTTTAAGAGGAACTGTTTGGGGCTCCAGTAGTTTTTTCCACCAACTCAATGGCTGCTGGTTTTTGCAGCCAGGAGTTTTGGGATTTAACTTCCTGTCCCTGGAACCCTGTGGTGGGGGATCCTGGTGTGCGGCTGGGACTCCTCACTCCTGAAATATCCCTCCAAAATTTTTATTCACCACACATGGGTAAGGGACAGTCTGTTCTGTGTCTGCACCCGTCTTACCAGAGTGGATGGATATGGTTTCTTTAATTCTGTGGTTGTCAGACTTCCATTCACCTTGATTTCCAATGGTTCTGAGTAATGGCTGTTCTATAGTTTAGTTGTAATTTTGATGTGGTTGTGTGAAGGAGCAAGCCGTGTCTGCCTGTGCCACCATTTTCCCCATTCTTGAAACACATGTTTTGAAGCCAGATTTCCTGGGTTTGAATTCTGAATCTGCTATTGACTACCTCTGTAGATTCTGGCAAGTTACTTAGCTTTTCTATGCCCCATTTTCTTTCTTTGTCAAGTATCTAATACATTGCCTACCCCCAAGATTTCTTGCAAGGATTACAATGCTCCTAACACATGTAAAATGCTCACAAAAATGCTCCCTAGTTGCATAGTAAGTCCTCAAAAAGCTAGTATCATGACTATTATAAGAGGGATTCCTTCATATAAGGTCTTAAGTAGTACTTTCCAACTAGGTCTTAGTGCCAGTAAAAACTTGTATTTATTGAAAATGACAATGAAAAACCATGGTATATTATTTCTTCCTATCAGAAGTACAAGTAACAACATTATGTTTTTCCTTTTCCTTTGGCTTTGTCTAAATTTAATACTTCATGTTCATATTAGTGGTATATTTTCTTTATCCTTTAATGTTAGTTCTCCTATTTATTGTTAATCCCCCTTCGTGAAAATTAATTACAAATGCAGAGATAAGACTATAAACCTTATATTACATAAGAAACAGTAGGTTTAGATATTCTGTATATCTTAAGTATCCTAAATATTTACCTGAGAAGAATTGTTTTCTTTTTAGATCTCCAGAGAAAACATCTTATGAAGAGAAAACATTTAGTGAAGAGAACAAGGTATTGTAAAAAATAAACTATCAAAAATATTATTTGTGGTAAAAAATTATAGTAGATATAGTGAAACAACAGGAAATCTTCCTTTGTTATAGAAACGTGTACTTTTTAAGGTAATTTAGAAATATTATTGATAAAGATATCTTTTTTTATAAAAATCAGTTCTTTTAAGGATACTTATATTTTTGCTTTTACAAAAAGGTGGATATTTGTCACCTCTATATACTTAATATATTTTATCAACATTTTGAAAACCAGTGTTATTTCTTTGTAGGTCAAACAGAAATTTAGTTCCTTGGATGACCTTGATGATGTAACTCAGTCATCTGAAACATTTTCAGAACACTGTGAGTTACCTTACTCCAACTGTCAGAATCTCATGTTGCTAATTGAACAACTTGGCATGGATTGTAAAGGTAGGACCACTGTCTAAATATAAAGCATTTTTATGCATACTGTAGTAATATTATGTACAACTTGTGTAGTATTGAACCATTAGAGCACAGACGTGTTGTATAGCTGTTTATCTAAGGAATATGTTCAATATTACCAAAAAGTGAGAGCCATTGTCTGCTCTCAGCCAAACAGCTATGATAATTTCCACTTTACTTTTCTCAGTGTGAATGGCAATACCGTTCACCTAATGTGTCCATTGGCTCTGTTTCTCTCCAGTGCCTTCACCCCAGGTCAGGTTATGAAGATTCCCCCCCAGGGTACTGAAATAACCTCATAACTGTTTTTCATGCCATTTCACCTCCTGGAACTTGGGTGTACAAATATATTATATATTTTTTTTAAAATTGAAATCTCATTGTGTTTAATTTTTAAGTAGATTTTATTGATTATGCTGTTACAGTTGTCTGATCTTTTTCTCCCCTTTATTCCCTTCCACCCTTCCTCCCCTTTCCCACCAACATTCCCCCGCACTTAGTTCATGTCAGTGGGTCATACATGTATGTTCTTTGGCTTTTCCATTTCCTATACTATTCTTAACCTACCCCTGTCAATTTTGTAGCTACCATTTATGCCTCTTATTCCCTGTACCTTTCCCCCAGTCTCTCCCCCGACACCCACTGATAACCCTCCATGTGATCTCCATTTTTGTGATTCTGTTCCTGTTTTAGTTGTTTGCTTGGTTTGTTTTTGTTTTTAGGTTCAGTTGTTGATCATTGTGACTTTGTTGTCATTTTACTGTTCATAGTTTGGATCTTCTTCTTTCTCTTAGATAAGTCCCTTTAATGTTTTATAGAATAAGGGCTTGGTGATGCTGAACCCCTTTAACTTGACCTTTTCTGGGAAGCATTTTGTCTGTGCTTCCATTCTAAATGAAAGCTTTGCTGGATAGAGCAATCTTGGATGTACCGGTAGGTCCTTGCCTTTCATGACTTCAAATACTTCTTTCCAGCCCCTTCTTGCCTGCAAAGGTTCCTTTGAGAATTCAGCTGGTAGTTATGGAAGTCCTTTGTAGGTAACTGTCTCCTGTTTCTCTTGATGCTTTTAAGTTTTCCCTCATCTTTAACCTTGGGTAATTTAATCACGATGTGCCGTGGTGTGTGCTTTCTTGGGTGCAACTTCTTTGGGACTCTCTGAGCTTCCTGGACTTCCTGGAAGTCTATTTCCTTAGCCAGATTAGGGAAGTTCTCCTTCATTATTTGTTCAAATAAGTTTTCAGTGTTTGCTCTTGTTCTTGTCCTTCTGGCACCCCTGTGATTTGGATGGTGTAGTGTTTAAAGTTACTCTAGAGGTTCCTAAGCCTCTCCTCACTTTTTTGAACTCTCGTTTCTTCATTCTGTTCCAGTTGAATGTTTATGTATTCCTCCTCATTGATTTGAGTCCTGATTTCTTTCCTTTTAATCATTGGTTCCCTGTATATTTTTCATTATTTCACTTTGCATAGCCTTCACTTTTTCCTCTGTTTTGCTATCATACTCACCCATTTCTGTGAGCATCCTGATTACCAGTGTTTTGAGCTCTGCCTCTGACAGGTTGGCTATCTCCTCATCACTTAGTTGTATTTCGTTGAAGCTTTGATCAGTTCTTTGATTTGGCCCCTATTTCTTTGTCTCAGTGCACCCATTATGATGTAAGGGGCAGAGCCTCAGATATTTGCCAGGGTAGGGCAATCCACATGGCTGCATTGTGGCACTGTAGGTGGGGGAGTGGTCATAGAATAATGCCTCTTGATTGGCTGTTGGCTGGCTTTGAGTCACTTATCCCTGTACTCCAAGCAGATGGGCCCTTCTGGTGCTGATTCCTGTGTGGGTGGGTTTGTGTATGTTCTAGGACCCTGTGAGTTTCTCCAACAAACTCTCCTGTGAGGCTGGGAGTTTTTCCCACCACCACAACTCCCATAGGTTTTTAAAGCCAGAGGTTTTGAGGCCTTATTTCCCCATGCTTAAACCGTGGGTTGCCTGGTCTGTCTCACTTTCCAGTTGTTCCTCCTGGTTTACCCACATGCAAATGTGGGGTGGCCAGCTGTTGCCTTGCCCACCTGGTCCTCCAGCCACTGCCTTGTCTCAAGTCCTCTCTGCCCCAGCTGCCCATCTCCACTCCTCCTACCAGTCTGAATAAATGTGTCTTCTTTACCTCCTTGGTTGTCAGACTTCCATACATTTTGATTTTCTGGCAGTTCTGGTTGGTTTTTGTTTTTAAATTGGTTTTTGTCCTCCTTTCGGTTGTGTGAGCAGGCAAAGTATTATACCTACATATGCCTCCATCTGGGCCAGCAGTCCCAGATCTCATTGTCTTTAAAACCAAGCCTTTACTTCTCATTGCTCTAAGTTTAAAGGCCACAATATCCTCTAGCTTCCTTTTGTATCATTTTATATCCTCTTTCCATCTGTGTTACAGCCACTGTCTTATATTTTTTTCCTGTAATAGTGCTTTATTTCCAACAGCTTGGTTAGGTAAACTGTACAGACATATGAAGTGTATAGCTTGATAGTTTTGATGTGTGTGTACACATACGAACTCATCTCCACAATCCAGCTAGTTAGCATATCCATCACCCCTGAAAGTTTCCTCATACTTTTTTGTATCCCTTGTGAAGAGACTGCTGAGTTGGGTTTTTTGTGTGTGTGCCATTTTCCATTCCCAGCAGCACTGCATGAGAATTCCATTTCCTCCATATTTTCACTAACATTTAGTATTGTCAGTTTTTAAATCTTAGCCATTCTGATGGGGATGTGTATACCCACTGTGCAACCAACTGAGCCATGACACTGGCCAGCGCCCTTTTTCTTTCTGATGAAATCCAGTATAGTCATTTGTTCTTTTATGGATTCTTCTTTTGTTGTTCATGTCAAAGAATTTTTGCCTAGCATAGGGCCACAAAATTTTCTTTTAAGTTTTCCTTTAGAAGTTTTATAGTTTTAGGTCTAGTGTTTAGATGTGGTTCATTTTGTGTTCTCTTTTACACGTGAAGCAAGGTGTGGATTCAAGTTCGTTTCTTTGCATATGTGTATCTAATTGTTCCAGCACCGTCTGTTGAAAGGGCTGTATTTTCTCTACTTCATGCCACTGTGCCCTTGTCAAAATCAGTTCACCACATGTGTGTAGATTTATTTCTGCACTCTGTTCTGTCCCGTTGATGTATCTGGCCATCCTTACATCAGTTTGAGGTGTTTTAATTACTGTAGGTTTATAAAAGTCCTTGAAATCAGATAATGTCAGTCCTCCAGTTGTACCCTTTTTCATTATTATTTTGCTATTAGAGATTACTTTGTATTTCCACATGAATGTTAAATCAACTTATCAATTTTTGAAAAATCCTGCTAGCATCCTCAAAACTAGATTTAGATCATGTTGAATCCACAGATTAATTTTTGTGAAAAATTAATTTTTTTAACAATGTCAAAATTTCAACCCCTGATCCAAGTTTGTCTACATTTATACTGCACATCTTTAATTTTTTCTTAGTAATATTTTAATGTATAGGTCTTTCTATCTTTTATGAGGTTACCCATAAGTATTTCTTATTTCTTAATGCAATTGTAAATAATATATCTTAAATTTTAATCTCAGATCACTCACTGATAACATACATAAATACAGTTGACTTTTGTATATTGATTTTGTATCCTTCAACTTTGCTAAATTCATTTACTAGTTCTAGTAGCTTTTGGGCAGAGTCTATCAGATTTTCTACATAACCAAATGTTGTCAAACTTTCTTAAACTACTCTAATACTAAAGATAGTAAATACTTAAGACTTGTGGCCAATAACATTCTCCATCACAACTAATTAGCTCTGCCACTGTACCATGAGAGTAGCCACAGACAATATGTAAAGTATCGGACATGACTGTATTTCAGTAACTTTTTATTTACTGAAACTAGCAACCTGGCCCAAAGCTTGGAGTTTGCTAGCTCCTCTTTATATGATCGTGTTGTCTGCTAATAGAGACAAGTTTACTTCTTCCTTCCGTATACAATGCCTTTTGTTTCTTTATCTTGCCTAATTACACTGGCCAGGAATTCCAATACAGTGCTGAGTAGACGGAGAAAAGTGGTCATTCCTGTCTTGTTCCTGATTTTTTAGGGCAAGAATTCACCTTTTAACCCTTATCTATGATGTTAACTGTAGAGTTCTCATAGATCTTTTCTTTAATCATATTAACGAAATTTCCTCATACTCTTAGTTTACTGAAAGTGGCTTTTTATTTTGTTCACTTATAGTTGTCTCACATTTTTCCCCGTTGCTCTCTCCTGCCCTACCCCACCTGCTCCTTTTTTAACCGGGAATAGGTGTTAAATTTTGTCCGGTGCCTTTTTTCCTAGTGACATAATTATCGTATGTAGTTTATTAATATGGTAAGTAACAGTCGATTTTTTTACTTTTAAAAACTAACAGCCTTATTGAGATTTAATTTATATAGCATACAGTTCATCAATTTAAAGAGTGGAATTCAGTCATTTTTAAATGTTTTCACAGAGTTGTACAATATCACCATAGTTGATATAAAAATATTTTCATCACCAGCTAAGGAAACCCTGTAGCCATTTATAAGTACTTTTAATGATAAATTTAGGACTATACAGCTCAGAAGAAAAACATTTTTTCTCACTTGGTAGAAAGCTGGATTAAGTCCTACAGTTTTAGTTTGAAAAAGTCTTTCTTAAGAACAAAAACAAACTTTCTTTGCTATAGTCTTGGAATGGATATTTAGCTAAATTTGACTTTGCCAGTGGTAAACTGGTCACACTGGGATTCACAGATATATCCATCTAGTTGAACTCTCAGTGAAATGATCAATAAAATTAGTAGACTTTCATGATGGAAAAATTGTAAGTTACATTAGAAACATATGAGGTAACTAAAGATTCATCCCCCAACTTCCGCTAGAAAAATTGTCTATAATACTGAGTATAGAGCTTGTATTTATCTTTTAATAAAAGGCGTGTTTTGGGAGCTGATGTGGAAAGATCTTTTTTCATTAAATTTATTGAGGTAACATTGGTTAGTATCATATAAATTTCAGGTGTGCAGTGTTATAATATGACCCCTGTGTACTGTATTGTGTGCTTCCCACTCAAAGTCTGTTCTCCTTTCCTCCGTGTGTACTTGTCCCCCTTTACCCTGACTCGTTTTTGAGTGTTAAACAGAGCCTGCATTCCCCATCTGGTTAGGAGGACAAGCTGTCTTTTTGATGTATTGTTGCATTTGATTTCTAATGTTTTATTTAGAATTTTTACCTCCATGCTCATGACATAGCTTTCTTTCTTTGTCTGGTTGTGGTTTCAGAGTTTTAGGAAATGAGTTGAAATACATTTCTGCTCTTCATTGTTTGAGAAAATCTTTGTAGAATTGGTATTATATTTTTCTAAAATGTTTTGTAGGATTCACTGGTATAGCCATTCAGGCCTCCATTCACTGGTATAGCCATTTAGGCCTCCATTTTCTCTTTTTGGAAAGGTCTTTAACTAGGACCTTCTTTTATAGATATATGGGTGTTTGGCTTATTATCCATTCTTTCTTGTTTGAATTTGGTAATTTGTGACCCACTTCATCTGACTGTCAAGTTTATTTACATAAGTTTTATAATATTACTCTGTTATTTTCTATAAAATCTGCAGTAATGTCACATTACTTATTTCTAATTTTGGTAATTTGTGCCTTCTCCTTTTTTTCTAATTGGTCTGACTAGAGGTTTATTACTTTTATTGATTCTCAGAAAGCATTTGTTGGTTTTTCTCTATTCTTTTTTTTTTTATTTTCTCTCTAGTTGATTTTGTCTTTGATATTTATTATTTCTTCTTTTTTGGTTCCTCTAGGTTTCATTTGTTCTTCCATTTCTAGTTTCTTAATATGGAAGCTAAAGTCATTGATTTCAGACCTTTCTTCTTTTTTAATACAGATATTTAGTGCTGTAAATTTTACCTTTAAGTACTACTGTAGCAGCATTCTACAAGGCCCAGTGTACTAGTTTTCCTTTACATTCAGTCTAAAATACTTTTCTGATATCTTTTTCCATTACCTCTTTGACCCAGAGGTTATTTAGATGTATGCTACTGAGTCTCCAAATACTTGAATATTTTCCAGAGATATTTTTGGTTTTCATTGTCAGTTTGAGATTTTTGTAGGTAGCACACATACTTCATATGACTTAAATCCTTTTCACTGACTCTTTATTAAGGTGTATTTTATGACCCAGAATGTAGTCTTTTCTGGTAAGTGTTTCATAGGTACTTGAAAAGTGGAGTGGTGTTCAAGTCTGCTCTAACCTGGATAATTTTCTGCCCGCTTATTCTGTCTTTATTGAGTGAGTGGTATTAAAATCTCAGATTGTAGTTGTAAATTTGTCCATTTTTCTTTGCAGTTCTATCCATTTTTACTTCATGTATCTTGAAACTGTTAAGTACATGATCATTTAGGATTGTTTTTTCCTTATTAATTTATCATTATTCATTGATCTTGCTAATCACTGATACTATGTTTTGCTCTGAAATCAACTTTGTTAAGATAGACACTTACTTCAGCCTTCTTTTGCCTGGTGTTAGTGTCCTATATCTTATTTCTGTGCTTTTAAAAAAATTGTGTCTTCATGTTTGAAGTGCATTTCTTACAGATGGAATGTAGTTGTGTCTTGGTTTTTTATCCAGTTGGACAATCTGTCTTTTATTTGAGGTTTTAGACAATTTTTGTTTAATGCGATTATGAATATAGTAGATTTGAATCTGTCGTTCGTGCTGTTTGAGTTCTTTTTGTCCCATCTGTCTTCATTCCTGTTTTCATCTCTTTCTGTCTTCTTTTAGACTAATCAAGTAATTTTTATGACTTAGTTGTATTTCTGTTTTTGGCTTATTTGCATAACCCTTGCTATTTTAGTGGCTGGTTTAGGGTTGCTTTGTGATAAATGACCTTAAATCATCACAGTCTACCTTTGAGTAATATTATAGGGTATCATATGTAATCTAAGAAAATTATAGTAATTTACTTCCATTTCTTCTCTATTAGCCAGATCTGTCCTAGATCTGTGGGATTGTATTTTTCATTGATTTTAAAAAGTTGCCCTGGCTGGCGTAGCTCAGTGGATTGAGCGCGGGCCTACGAAGCAAAGGATCGCGGTTCGATTCCCAGTCAGGGCACATGCCTGGGTTGCAGGCCAGTTCCCAGTGGGGGACACATGAGAGGCAACCACACATTGATATTTCTCTCCCTCTCTCCTTCCCTTCCCCTTTCTCTGAAAATAAATAAATAAAATTAAAAAAAATAGTGCGTGGTCATTGTTTCTTCAAATATTTTCTGCCTGTTCCTTCTCCTTTTTTAGGGATTATATGTTAGCCATTTAAGTTTTCTCACAATTCATTAATTAGAATGTACTAATCTTGTATTTTGTGATGTCTGATATGCAGTTATTCCCATCCAGGGTATTTTTCATGTCTGACATTGTTTCTAAATTTGCATCTTTATAGTGCAATTCAATTTTTAAAAAAAATAGCATTCATGCCTCTACTCATCCTTTTGAGCTTTATTTGTAATTTAGTTAAGTTCCTTATTAACAGTTTGGTCCTTTCTGGTCTTGCTCTTATGATATTAGATGAAACCATTAGATGAAACTAACGTCCTCCTGCTCATCTTGCATTTGTCCCTGTAGCCATCTCTTCTTCTGGGAAATCTTCCTTGGGCCTGGTCAAGACTGAGTTCTGTTGCATGATCATAGAACTCTGTGTACTTAGAGTATCTACCTGAATTTATAATTGTTATTTAATTTGTCTTTTTCCTCTAATAGACTTTAAAGTAAACAAGAGCCAGGGATCTTGTCTGTTTTATTTGCTGAGCTTAGTATAATGTCTTCCACATTGTACGTACTTGATATATATTTTTCCAATGTATGAATGAGTGTGAAAATGCACGGTCTTTAGACACACAAAGTATTCATCCTTTTCTATTTTTGTTTTCTTTCTGATGCAGATCCTGTTAGCTTACTGAAAATCCAGGATGCACTTCTTTCCTATGAAAGATTAATAGAACTTAAGAAAAATCACTGTGAAATACTTACAGGAAAAATTAAGAAAATGGAAAATAGGATTAGCGAACTACAAAAAGAGCTATCAGAAACAAAAGAGATGAAATCACAGTTAGAGCATGAAAAAGTGGAATGGGAACAAGAACTCTGCAACTTGAGGTATTGAGTAATTTGTTTTTAAAGAAGTATTTAAATACTTCTATTTTTACATACTCTGTATATGTAGGAAAAATTTTTAATTGCCTTATTACCATCTAAGGTTTTACAGGGAAGAATATTTCTTTACTATAATGGAGTATGACATTTTTGGAATGCTATAACAGTTTTTAACAGTGCATACTTCTAGTAATAAGTTAATGTATATTTTTCAAATCATCATTTGAATGACCATATAGAAGTCCACCAAATGGAAGCCTCATTGTTTATTTAACAAATTGAATTTTGGTAGTTTTTTATTATTGTTTATTATAATTAATGCTGCCAGAAATGTCTATTATATAAGTCAATTTCTACATTTTGATTATGTTTTCTGAATGAATTCTTTAATAGAGTATTATTTGGTTAAATGTAAGCACTTTAAGAAAGGATGTTTGGCTCATATTCCTAAATTAGGTGCAAGATAGTTCATATCAATTAACATTCCCACTAGCAGAGTATGAAATGGTCATTTTTCCTGAGACAGAAAAAAAATTTAAAGCCACTAGTACAGTTTTAGTTTTAATATATGTGTGGAATGGAAGTGGTGTCTGACTGGTTTATTCAGCACCTTTCTTACACATGGATAAAACTAACTAAAAGGTCTGTACTGAAAGCACATATTACTCTCTATTATTGACTTAATTAATATTCTGTCTCGTTTTAAAGGGATTTTGAAGTGATTTATGAAATAAATAGTAATGAAAAAGATACGTTGAAAAGGTTGTGAAGGAAGAAACATAAGAAGTATAGAGCAGCAGATATCAGACTCCCTAGACTGGGTTGGGATCACAGTGGCCAGCAGACGCAGCTGTGTGAAACGGCTCTGCAGATGCTGTCGGACATGCAAATCACTTTTAGGGCTACCTGTGATTTTTTATGAAACTGAAAGTTTATTTCTAGTGAATTTATAAACTTGTTTATAAATAACTACTTCTCTTTCTAATTAGTAACTAAATGACGTGATGTCCTAATGGGGGAGTAATTATGATTGTGCACAAAAGGATAATTTCAAGTCTGCCTTTACTGAATAATTTCAGAATTTCTTTTCTGCAGTATTTACCACAGTTACTATTGACTAAAACATACTAAGGGACAAAGGTTTCTAATTGCTGCCCCTCAGATATGTATATAAAGACATATATGTAAGGATATATGTATATGGAGAGATTAAAGTGAGAAATAAAAACAGACCTAGCAAAGAAAAAATATTCAAAAACATAAGAATTTAATTAGGATAATAAACCAACATATGTGGAACCAGATCATAAAATGAACATTTAAGTTTCTAATGAATTGAATTTGAAGATAAGTATATTTAACTGCAGGTTTACATTAAAAGAAGAAAAAGAGAAGAGAAGAAATGTGGATGTGTTATATGAGAAAATAAGGGAGCAGTTAAGGAAAAAAGAAGAGCAATACATAAAAGTAGTTGAAATGAACCAACAACTTGAAACCACCCTTAGAACACTAGACATGGACTTGAAGATTGTGAAAAATAATTTAAATCAGGTAAATTTATCTTTTGTAAAAATGTCTTATTTCTCTTTCTGTGTATGTGAGTGTGTGTGTGTGTCTAAGCAATGGCTGAGCTTCCCTTTGGGGAGACAGAGCTTTGCCTTTTTTAAAAGAAATTCAGTTACTGTTTAAATTCAGTATTATTTTGTGTTAGTTTCAGGTGCAGAGCACAGTGGTTAGACAATCGTGTACTTTACAAAGCGTTCCTCCAGTATTTCCAGTCCCCACCTGGCACTGTACACCGTATATGATATTTTCGACTGTATTCCCTATATGCTGTATTTTACATCACCATGACATTTTGTAACTAATTTGTACTTTTCTTTTTTTCGTTGTTTTTACTGTTGACACTATTACACGTGTCCCATTTTCCCACACTTTGCCCATGTCAACCCAGTCCTCGTCCCCCCTTCGCTCAGGCCATCACCACGCTGTTGTCTGTGTCCATGGGTCATGCATACATGTTCTTTGGCTAATCCCTTCACCTTCTTTCATCCAGTCTCTCCCATCTTTCCTCTGACCTGACAGCTGTCAGTCTGTTCCATGTATCCATGCCTCTGTTTCTATTTTGTTCATCAGTTTATTTTGCTCATTAGTTTCCACGTGTAACTGAATTAATATGGTACTTGTCTTTCTCTGACTGGCTTTTTTCACTTAGGGTAATAATCTCTAGGTCTTTCCTTGCTGTCACAAAGGTAAGATTTTCTCCTCTTTTATGGCCAAATAGTATTCCATTGTGTAAATGTACCACTCATCAATTAATGGGCACTCGGGCTGTTTCCAAATCGAAGTTATTGTGAATACTGCTGCAATGAACATGGAGGTGCATATGTTCTTTCAAATCAGTGTTTCAGGGGTTTTTTTGGGGGGGGATATATTCTCAGAAGTGGGAGTGCTGGATCAAAAGATAGTGCCATTTTTAATGTTTTGTGGAAACTCAATACTGCTTTCCACAATGGCTGCCCCAGCCTGCATTCCCACCAAAGTGCATGAGGGTTCCCTTTCCTTCAGATCTTCAGCAGCACTTGTTGTTTGGGGATTTATTGGTGATAGTCATTCTGTCAGGTGTGAGATGATACCTCATTGTGGTTTAATTTGTGTTTTTCTGGTGATTAGTGATATCAAGCATTTTTTCATATGTCAGTTGGCTGTATGTATGTCCTCCTAGAAAAAGTTTCTGTTCAGGTCCTTTGCCCGTTTTTTAATTGGATTGTTTGCCTTCCTGGTGGTAAGTTTTGGAAGTTCTTTTTGTATTTTTTTTTCTTTTTTAAGATTTTATTTATTTATCTTTAGAGGGGAAGGAGAGAGGGAGAGAAACATCAATCTATGGTTGCCTTTTTGTGCGTCCCCTGCTGGGAGTTGGCCTGCAGGGAACTGGACTACAACCCAGGCAGGTGCCCTGACTGTATTTTAGATATTAACCTTTTATCAGATGTATCATCAGCAAATATATTCTCCCATACATTAGTTTTCCCTTTTCATTTTGTTGATGATTTCTTTTGCTGTACAGAAGCCTTTTAGTTTGACAGTCCCATTTGTTTATTTTTTCCTTAGTTTCCTTTGCCTTAGAAGATATAGCACCAAAAATGTTGCTAATGAGAGATGTCTGAAATTTTACTGCCTGTGTTAAGACTTTTATGGTCTTAACACAAAAGAGGCCATAAAAGAGGTTTCATGACTTACATTTAATTCTTTTATTCATTTTGAGTTCGTTCTTGTGTGCAGGGTAAATTGGCGATCTAGTTTCATTTTTTGCATGTACCTGGTCCAATTTTCTCAACACCATTTATTGAAAAGACTGTCTTTACTGCATTGTATGCTTTTGCCACCATTGTCAAATATTCTATGACTACGACAGCTAGATTTATTTCTGGTCTCTCTGTTTTGTTCCATTGATCTATATGCCTAGTCTCATGCCAGTACCAGACTGTTTTGAATACAGTAGCCTTGTGGTATAGTGTGATATCATGTATTGTGATACCTCCAACTTTGTTTTACTTTCTTTGATTGATGAAGCTATTAGAGGTCTTTTTAAGTTCCGTATAAATTTTTGGAATATTAGTTCTGGTTCTGTGAAATATGCCATGGTATTTTAATAGAAATTGCATTGAAGGTATAGATTGCGTTGGGTATTGCATATTGGCTATTAAAATGTGCAATACCCTGCCCTGGCTGGTGTAGCTCAGTGGATTGAGCGTAGGCCTGGGAACCAAAGAATCACGGTTCAATTCCCAGTCAGGACACATGCCTGGGTTGCAGGTCAGTTCCCAGCGGGGGACGCATAAGAGGCAACCATACATTGATCTTTCTCTACCTCTCACCTTCCCTTCCCCTCTAAAGATCAATAAATAAAAAATCTAAAAAAAAGAAAAAAATAATAAAATGTGCAATACCCAAGTAATGGCATTTTAATAATGTTAATTCTTCTAGCCCATGGACAAGATATATGCTTCCACTTACTTGTATCTCCCTCAGTTTCTTTCTTCAATGTCCTATAGTTTTCCGGGTACAGGTCTTTTACCTCCTTGGTTAAATTTATTCCTGGTACCTTATTTTTTTGTTGTTGTTGTTGTTGCAATAGTAAATGTAATTGTTTTCTTAGTTCCTCTTTCTGCTAGTTTATTATTAGTAGATAAAAATGCCACAGACTTCCAAATTTTAATTTTGTTTCCTGCTACTTTACAAAATTTACTCATTAAAGCTAATAATTTTTTGGTTGAGTGTTTGGAGTTTTCTATGTACTATATTATGTCATCTGAGAATAAGTACAGTTTTGCTTCCTCCTTTCTAATTTGAATGCTTTTAGTTTCTACTTCTTGTCCTATTGCTGTGGCTAGGACTGCCAGTTCTGTGTTTATTTAGAGTGGTAAAGGCAGACATCCCTGTCTTGTTCCTGATCGTAAGGGGGAAGTGCTCTTAGTTTTTGTCCATTGAAGAGGATGTTAGCTGTGGGTTTGTATCAAATGCTTTTTCCACATTTGTTGACATGATTGTGTGATTTTTGTCTTTCATTTATGTGATATATCACATATATTGATTTGTGAATATTGTATCAATGTTGTATCCCTGAGACAAATCCCAGTTGATAATGGTGTATGATTTCTCTAATGTGTTACTGGATTTGGTTTGCTGATATTTTATTGAAAATTTTAGCATCTTTGTTCATCAGGCATATTGGCCTATAATTTTCTTTCTTTGTAGCGTCTTTATCTGGTTTTGGAATAAGGGTAATGCTGGCCTCATAAAACTAGCTTGGGTGTCTTCCCTTGTCTTGAATTTTTTGGAATAGTTTGAGGAGAGTTTAGTTCTTGGAATGTTTGGTAAAATTCACCTTTGAAGCCATCCAGTCCAGGACACTTGTTTGCTGGGAATTTTTTTATTACCCCTTCAATTTCAGTAGGTGTGATCTGTCTTTTCAGATTCTCTGACTCTCCCTGATATAGTTTTAGAAGATTGTATATTTCTAGAAATTTATCCACTATAACCAGGTTGTCTAGTTCTTTGACATATAGTTGTTTATAATATTTTCTTACAATCCTTTGTATTTCTTTGGTGTCAGTTGTTATTTCTCCTCTTTCATTTCTCATTTTATTTATTTGGGTCCTCTTCTTTTCTTGATGAGTCTGGCTAAAGTTTTGCCAATCTTCTTCATCTTTTCAAAGGTCCAATTCTTGAATTCATTGATATTTTGTATTTTTTAATCTGATTATTTAGCCTCTGATATTTATTTTTTCCTTCCTTCAGCTTCCTCTGGGCTTTGTTTGTTGTTCTTTTTCTGTTTCTTTAAGTGTAGGGTTAGATTGTTTGAGATATTTCATGCTTTTTGAGTTAGGCCTGTAATGCTATGAACTTTTCTTTCAACACTTACACTGTGTCCCATAGATTAAGGGTTATTACATGTTCATTTTTATTTGTTTCCAGGCAATTTTGGGTTTCTTTGATCTCATTGTTAATCCATTCATTATTTAACATGTGTTTGAATATTTTTAGTTTTGTTATTATAGTTTATTTGTAGTTTCATGTCATTGTGATCCAAGAAGATGATTGATATGATTTCAGTCTTCTTGAATTTAAGACATGTGGCATCTTTGAGAATATTCCATGTGCACTTGAATGTATGTTCTGTGGTTTGGGATGAAGTGTTCTGTAACTGTCAATTAAATCCATCCAGTCTAGTGTAATATTTGATGTTGCTTTTTCCATGTTGATTTTTCATCTGGTAGGTCTAGCCATTTATGACAGTGGTGTGTTAATATCCCCTACTATGACTGTATTGATGGTGAACTCGCCCTTAAAGTCCACCAAGGCTTTTTAAATATATTTAGGTACTTCTGTATTGGGTGTATAAATTTTTATAAGGCTTATACCCTTGTTGGTTTTGCTTTAGTATTAAGTAGTGACCTTCTGTGTTTCTTGTTATGAGCTTTATTTTGAAGTCTGTTTTGTCAGATACAATCATTGCTACCCCAACCATCTTTTTTTGTTTTGTTTACATTTGCATGGAACCTATTTTTTTATTTCTTCACTTTCAGCCTGTGTATATCTTTTTTTTAAGGTGGGTCTTATTTATGTTCCTCTATCTCTCTATTTCTTCTTGTTAAAGCAGTCTTTTTAACATTACTTGCAATGCTGGTTTGGTAGTAATGAATTCCTATAGTCATTTTTTGTTTTGGAAGCTCTTTATTTTACCTTAAATTTTATTTATTTTTGATTTTAGAGAAAGGGGAAGAAAAGGATAAGGAGAGGATAGAAATACTTATTTGAGAGAGAAACATCAACTGACTGCCTTCTGTATGTACCCTGGCTGGGGACTAAACCCACAACTCAAGGATGTGATCTTACTGGGAATCAAACCAGGGATCTTTCAATTTTCAGTACAGTGCCCAGCCAACTGAGCCACATTGACTGGGGCACTCCTTTACTTTTAAATGAAAGCCTTGCTGGGTAGAGTTATCTTGGTTACAGGTCATTGCCTTTTCTTCTTTGAATACTTTATTCCAATTTCTTCCAGCCTGAAGTGTTTCTGTTGAGAAATCAGCTGACAGCCTTATGGGAGCTCCCTCATGAGTTATTGTCTCTCACTGCCTTTAAGATTCTCTGTTTTTAACATTTGTCATTTTAATTATGATGTGTCTTTTTATGGGTCTCTTTGGCTTCACCTTGATTGAGGCTCTCTGTGCTTCCTAAAATGTGTGACTCTTTGCTCTACCAGGTTAGGGACTTTTTCTCCCATTATTTCTTCAAACAGGTTCTCTTTCTTGCTTATACTCTCTTCTTCTGGTATTCCTATGATGTGGATGTTGTTATGCTTGCTGTTGTCACAAAGATTTCTTAGACTTTCCTCATTTCTCTTCATTTCTCTCTTGTTTTTCATGCTCTGCTTGGTTGCTTATTGTGCTTTTGTCCTCTCATTTTCCAGTTCAATCCATGGAGTTAACCTTTAAGGCTGCATGACTATAAGGGTAAACCTCGGTCACTGTGTGTGAGGTGCTATGCAGGGTCTGCCCCCTGAGGCAGAGTTGTTCCTGGCAGAATCTGGTGCCTGCTGGAAGCCCCCTTTGGATATGCTGCTTGTGTGGCTACTTGTGTTGAACTCTGGTGTGGTCTAAAGTCCATCACTGGTTGTGTTGGTTCTGGATCCATTTGGATGGAATTCAGGTCCACGTCACTGTCAGACATTATGTGTAACTGGTTTGGGGCTACCTGCCTATAGCTAACACAGTGTTCACTGTTTATGCCTCCATCTACTGGACCTGAGTGTGCATGGGAGGGACCAATCTGTATAAAAGGGTCAGCTTCCTCCAACTTAGGGTTGGGGGCAGATCTAAATAGACTGAGGCTCCCTAAGCTCTGCCTCCACCTGTTAGCTGCTCTGCCTTCCCTATGGTTAGTTGCCCAGGTCTCGCTCCAGAGCCTTCCAAAGAAGGACTGTAGGATGAGCTCAGGCTACTCACGATCCACAGCCCCTTTCTCAGGTTGAGAGCTTGGTAGGGTGGGGCAGCCAGGGAGGGGAGGACAGGGCTAGTGGATCCTCTACTTGAGGTCACATAGTCAGGCCCCCTGTAGGGGAACTCACTGCAGGTTCAGGTTCCAGGTAGCCAGCTGTTCCCTCTGCAGGAGTAAGCTCAACCATGCTGGGCCCGGGGATAGATCAAAAGAGTCGGCTGTTAGGGATGATCTCAGCCCAGCCTGCTGGAGGGAGCTAAGCACTTTGTCCTGGTTCAGTCAATAGCTGCCAAGGGTGACACACTTGGAATGTCCCCACTCTGAGCTGCTCTCCCTTCCCTCTATCGATCTGCACCCAGCGGGGGTATCCAGGAATTAGCAAGGCTGATCCAAACAGTCTCCTATTTGGAGTGGTAGCTGCAAGCCTATAGGAGGGAGGTGGGCACTTCTTTATTCAGGGTAGTGTGAGCTGAACTCTCAGGGGAGTTTGTTCCGTCCCGCGGAACAGTCAACGGGGGTCCCGAGCACTTGCACCTCTGGCTCCCACAGAGAGGCTTACCAAGAGATACAGTCCAAAAATCCCAGCTCTGCGTGGCTCCCTGGTCCCCTATGCCCGGAACCAATCAGGACAAGATTTATGGTCAGCCCTCCCAGCACTCCAGTCTCTCCATGTGGCAGGTCTTAGCAGGGCAGGGCCAAAAGTCCCAGCTCCATAAGGCTCCTCAGTGCTGCCAAACCCAGCAGGACAGGGACTAAAGTCCCAGCTCTGCATGGCTCCCATGCACTGCAGAACTCAGCAGGATTGGGAAGGCTGAGTGCCTCAGAAGGTCGGAGGAGGGGTACCAGCTGTGCACTGGAGGTGGAGGAGACTGACCCTCTTCCTCAAGACACACAGTTTAGTCACTGTTTGGGTCTTCAGCAAAAGCCTCCCCAGAAAAAGTGGAGGTCCCCTAAAGTTGCTGCTGGTCCCCTGTGCCCCTCCACGGGCCCCATCTATGATGGCCTCACCAGCAGTCGAAGTCTAGACCACAACTCTCCAGGCTGGTGCTGTAATAACGGGAGTGCTCTTCCCTGGGTGAGTGCAGTCTGACTCTCCCAGGCTGACTGAGTGAATCCCCACTGATTTTCACTGCCAGGTGCTACATGGGCTCCCCTTCCCATCTCGGTTGCTCTGGGTTGGGGATTACTGTATGGGGTTGAGGCCTCTCGCTCCAAGGGGGAGGGGGTTTTGCAGCAGCAATATCCCTGCAGCTTCTCAACCGCCTCCAACCCTGAGTGTGAGGAGGTGAGGTGGGGGGACACTGCCTCACCTCGTCTTTGCCCTTCTTACCAGTTCCTAGGTGGCTTCTTCTGGAAATCCTCAGTTACAATGTTTCAGGTCAGCTAGCCTTCAGTTGGTTGTTCAGGTTGATTGCTCTGTAATTTAGCTGTAAATCTGGTTTGGGCCAGAAGCAGGTGGGTGCAGCTTCTACCTACTCTGCAGCCATCTTGGAATGCCAGAAATTTTTCGTTTGTTACAATGTTTTATATTTATAACATCCTTTAGATTTAATGTTATATTATTCAGAATGTGAACTATAATACATATAATTAAAATTATTTATTGCAATTCTTGGCATCTAGTAAATGCTATGAAGAAATAGAAGGTAAATTCGGCTTATCCATTAACATAAATATTAATTTTCACTTTTTGAAATGTTAACATACATTTATTTGCCTTGAGACCATCATGGAAGTAGTCAAATGTCTTTTTTAAAATTTTTATTTCACAGTACTATATTTTTGCTGTTTGACAGATTTAGCTGTGATTTAAATTAAGATTTGAGTTTTTCATGGAAGATAGGATCCTTGTGTTTAAAGAGGCTACTCCCTTTTAACAGTGTTTTAAAATTCTTCTCATAAGCTTATGACTTCTTCTTTTAATGCTATGAAACCAAAAACATAATGAAATGTGTCTCTAGGTTATAGAAGAGCGGAATGACATTCAAAAGCAACTTTCTCGAGAACAGAATGCCAGAACATTGCAAGATGGAATTTTGACCAATCACCTTTGCAAACAAAAGGAGATACAGACAGCTCATGACAAAATAAATTCTGAGGTATTATGCTTGGTCAATTGTGAATACTCTTGTGTATGTATTTGTGTATGTATTTAAAAAACCAATATTGTACATATGTAAAATAGGGAGTATTTTAGAAGTGTCTCTCTGTGTGTGTATATATATACCAAGTGAAATACACACACACACACACACACACAGAATCATAAGTTTGTTTTTAACCTCTCTATTCCACATTGTGGTAATTCAGTGAGTTCATTGATGTATACAGGAATTCTTAGTACAATGCCTAGATGGTCATTTATTAATGCATGTAATTTTTAAAACTGACTGAAAGTATTAGAAAAGTTGAATATTTAATAAATGTTCCAGGAAAACAATTATAGAACATTTAATCCACCCAAATACATACAGAGTGAAAATTCTTACTGTGGGGCTCTATATATATTCAGGACTGTGAACTCCATTTCTAAGTAGGGCGGCATTTTTGGCCTGCTGGTTAAAATGATGTTCTTAATTCAAGTCCATTTGTCTCCCACACTGAAGGAGTGACTTTCACTATGGCCTCATGCAAAGAGAGACTTCTAATATTTCCCATGAGATTGATGAGTTTTCCATGATCTTAAAAACATTGCTATTAACAACAGATATTCCAGTTTTTAGAAGTGATTTCATTCCCTTGATATATTAAAAGAGAGGTTAATTTTCACTTCCGCTGATAGTAAGGAGGAAAAGTATAGCCAGTTCAGAGATGGTATTTTAGATATCATTTTCCTAGTTTTGAGAAAAGTAATAGTTTTCTCCAAGTAGTATCCCATTTTAGAACAAGGAGCCTTTGAAAACAATGATATGCCATAATGTACCATGAGAAACCAAAAAAAAACACCCAGAATTATCTTCTGGAGGAGGGGCCCCTTGCAGTACAGGCTTCCCTGCTAGGTGAGTGTTCAAGGAACCCATCCGTATCAGTGTACTACCTGGTGTGGTTGTGAGAGGCTGTGTTCGGCTTTAGCAAATTATTTCTGAAGATTTTTTCAATGTATTTTCCCATTTCATGATGGGTGATTTACGAGTGCACCTGCCCACACCACACTGTTTTCAGCAAATTTTGACCAAAAAATGCATGACCCCTGTGCCCCGCACTTACTATTCACCTGATCTCACTCTGAGTGACTTTTTTTGTTTCCCCTGATGAAAAGGAAAAAAAAGTCCTCAAAGGGAAACATTTTACTGGCATGGAAGAGGTGAAACAAAAATGGCAGAAGCACTAAAAGACATCAAAATTGACAAGTTCAAAAATTGTATTGAGCGGTAGAAAAAGTGTCCCAATAGGTGTATTGCATCAAATGAAGAGTACTTTGAGGGTGACTAATTTAAACATATGAGCATAGAGATACAATTTTTTATAAATAAATTCCATTTTGGGTTCCCCCCTAATACACTTAGTGATAATTTATTGATAAATATTTTATCCCTAGTAAAGTAATTCAGCATATTTTTCTCCCATTTCACAGTTATTACTACTTTATTTTTTTAAGATTTTATTTATTTATCTTTAGAGGGTAAGGGAAGGAGAGAGGGAGAGAAATATCAATGATGGTTGCCTCTCATGGGTCCCCTGCTGGGAACTAGCCTGCAACCCAGGCATGTGCCCTGATTGGGAATCAAACCGTGAACCTTTGGTTCGTAGGCCCGCACTCAATCCACTGAGCTACACCAGCCAGGTGATTTCACAGTTATTACTACTTTAACCATTATGAAGAGGAAATAAAAGTTATTGCAGCACCAAGTAATCTCATGATTTTCAAAGTATAGCTCTGCAAATTTTGCCTCATATGTCTTTAGTGTTTTGAAATACAAGGCTTTTTTTGTTTAACCTCTCCATTCCAGATTGTGAGAACCCAATGAGTTCATGTGTAAGAGAAGCGCTTAGGACAGTGCCCAGATTATCGGGTTTTAGTAAGTGTAGTGTTTATAACTATAAAATTATAAGTAGAATATCTATGGCATATTCTCAGGAAAAAATAATTGGGAAATCTAATCGATCCAAATATGTGCAGTGTTAATGCTCTTACTCTGGGGTGGCCGTGTGTTCAGACTGTATGTTCAGATTTTAGGTGTAGTCAAATTTATTGATCTTTTATGCCTTCCGGGTTTGTTGTAATTCAGAGATTCTTAATATTTCTCTCATGATTCCTTTTTTAATTTCATGGTTTCATCATTTTATATTAAATTTCTGAACTTTGGAGAATTTGTACTTTTACAAATTTGGAGGTTTGGCTCCAACTCTGTTTTTTCCAGTGGGATATGCACTTATTGCAACCTTTTAATTATGTAAACATGTATGTTACTCTTTAATTTCAGAAGATATCATGATATGTCATTTCAGTGAGTGTTAGCTGCATGTCTCCTTTATTTTTCTTATGTTTCTGGTAATTATGAAAAAGAAAAAAATCTGTTGCATGAAAATCGTATGTTACAGGATGAAATTGCCGCGTTAAGACTGGAAATAGACGCAATAAAAAATCAGAACCAGGAAATGGAAAAAAAATATTTTGAGGACATTGCAGTTGTCAAAGAAAATAATGACCTTCTTCAAAAGACGATAAAACTGAATGAAGAAGCATTTACAAAAACAGTATCCCAATATAATGGGCAGCTTAATGTTCTGACAGCTGAGAATACAATACTAAAGTCTAAACTGGAGACTGAAAAACAAAACAAAGAAAGACTGGAAACAGAAATTGAATCATACCAGTCAAGACTGGCTGCTGCTGTACAGGACCATGAGCAAAGTGAGACATCAAAAAGAGACCTGCAACATGATTTCCAGAAAGCAAGAGATGAATGGTCTCGTTTACGGGACAAAATGAATTGTGATATGTCTGACCTGGAAGACAGAAATGAGATTCTTTCTCAACAACTTTCTAAAGCTGAAAGTAAATTCAATAGCTTGGAAATTGAGCTTCATCACACAAGAGATGCTCTCAGAGAAAGGACTTTGGTTTTGGAAGGTGTACAGAGAGATCTAAGCCAAACACAGTGTCAAAAGAAGGAAATTGAACACATGTATCAAAAGGAACAGGGTAAAGTGAATAAATACATTGGAAAACAGGGCTCCCTAGAGGAGAGGCTGTCTCAGCTACAGAGTGAAAATGTGTTGCTTCGACAGCAGCTGGATGATGCTCACAATAAAGCTGACAGTAAAGAAAAGACAGTAATTAACATTCAAGATCAGTTTCAGGATATCATAAAAATATTTCAAGCCGAAAGTAAAAAACAAGCGCTTATGCTGAATGAAAGAAATAAGGAGTTAATCAATGACTGCAATCATTTAAAAGAAAGAATGAATCAGTATGAAAATGATAAAGCAGAAAGAGACGTAAGTATCCAAAATGATAAACATTTTTCAGATTTCTTTAAAAATTTTAAATATTGTATTTGATGGTGGCTAAATGTTCAGTCTATAGTTGAACATTAAAAATATCGAGATTATTATTGTGTTTGCTCTGTCAGCCTAAAAGCAGACCTTGTATCCTGCAAAAGAAAATTAAACCTGAGAGGTGTTTTGTTTTGAGTAAAGACATTGTGTTGCCTATGAAATTTTAAGAGATTAAATTACAGATTGTTAATAGATATAGATTGATATTAATAATTTAGTCATATTGATAGAATATTAATTATAATCTGACACCACATTTTAATACCATTATGAAGCAGGAAATGCTCATACCTAAAATGGGTATTTTGAAGTTAAATTTCAATTAATGGATTAGCTTGAGAGTTAATTTCAGATTTCCCAAATGAACTGAAGTATAGAATCTGAGTCTCATAGTACTTTTCCTTCAGTGGTTTCTGATACATTTTATTTGGTATAATGTTATTTTTATTCATGTCAATTTGAATTAAACTTGGAAACATTTCAGTCTTGAGTAATGTAATCTTATAACCTCTCAACTCTGTAAAGACATCTACTTTTCATTAAATCATAATTTGAGACAAATGTGATGAGTTTTAGCAACTGTGCTTGATTTAATCTTTCTACTACCTTTTACATTTTCTTTGAATATTTTTACAAATAATTTGCTCATATTTCTCATTTCAAGACCCAATTACTATCATTTGGAGATAAGTTTGTTTAGTACAGAGAGAATTGCTGTTCTCTGTGATTAATTAATTTGGCATTGGCTCTCCAATTCAGACTAGTGAGGGGTGGCAAGATTTGTATGTAGCAGGGAGGGAGGTCAAGGCCAGATTACCCAGTAAATAGGAATGTGTCCATATGAAGAAAATAAGGTGAAATGATGTACATGGTGATAGTTTTTGAGTTACATGTTATGTTATAATATATGATTCTAAAAAAGTACATACAAGATAGGGCAAAAACTAGGTTTACAGTTGTTTATTTGGAAAATTATACAATAATTAATAAATAATAATACAAGAATAAACTCTTTGTTTTTTGTACTAACAACTATAAACCTTTTGCCCTATCATATGTGAAGTTATATATTATTAACATAATTAACTAATCATGTAATTTATAAAATCAGTAACAGAAATATCTTACTAGGCAATGGTGAGACAACTTCAACAAGAACTGGCTGACACCCTAAAAAAACAATCTATGTCAGAGGCTTCACTGGAGGTTACATCACGTTATCGTATGGATTTAGAGGAAGAGTCACAGGATTTAAAGAAGAGATTAGATCAAGTCAGAAGTCAAGTATGTATGAAATTGAACTTGTCATCAGTTAATCTATAGCTGATTAAAAGTATAAAATGTTTTAGATACTAATTTATATGGGCAGCTTTCTTTCTAGTTTTATTATAATTTATTATAAACTTATTCTCTTTGTAATACACTTATTTCTTTTTTAAGGTATATTTTATTCATTATGCTATTGCAGTTGTCCCAATTTGTACCCTTTTGCCCCCCTCCCCCCAGTACCTCCCTTTCCTCCAACAATCCCCCCCACAGTTTATGTCCATGGGTTGTGCATGTAAGTTCTTTGGCTTCTCTGTTTCCTGTGCTGAACATCCCCCTGTCTATTTTATACCTACCACTTATGCTTCTTAATCCCTGCACTTTTCCCCCATTCTCCCCCTTCCCCCTGATAACCCTCCATGTGATCTCCATATTTATGATTCTATTCCCGTTCTAGTTGTTTGCTTAGTTTATTCTTGTTTTTGGTTTTGTTTTTTAGATTCACTTGTTGATAGTTGTGAGTTTGTCACCATTTTATGTTCATAGTTTTGATCATCTTCTTTATCCTAAATAAGTCCCTTTAATATTTCATGTAATAAGGGCTTGGTGATAATGAACTCCTTTAGTTCTACCTTGTCTGGGAAGCACTTTATCTGCCCTTCCATTCTAATGATAGGTTTGCTGGATACAGTAATTTTGGTTGTAGGTTTGCTTTTCATCACTTTGAATACATCTTACCACTCCCTTGCCTGCAAAGCTTTTGGGAATTCAGGTGACAGTTTTATGGGAACTCCTTTGGAGGTAACTCTCTGCTTTACTCTTGCTGATTTTAAGATTTTATCTTTAACTTTTGGCATTTTAATTATGATATGTCTTGGTTTGATCCTCTTTGTATTCATCTTGTTTATGATTCTTTGTGCTTCCTGGACTTGTTATGTCTATGACCTCTACCAAAATAGGGAAATTTTCTTCCATTATTTTTTCAAATAGGTTTTCAATTTATCGCTCTTCCCCTTCTTATTCTGGTATCCCTGTGATTTGGGTATTGGCACTTTTGGAGATGTCCTGGAGTCTTCTTATTCTCTTCTTATTTTTTTAAAATTCTTGTTTGTTCATTCTGTCTGGTTGGTTGTTTATTTTTTTTCTTATATTCCAAATCATTGATTTGAACACCAGCTTCTTTTCCTTCACTCTTGATTTCATGTGGATTTTTCTTTATTTCTCATAGTGTAGCCTTAATTTCTTCCCTTATGCTTTTGACAAATTCAGTGAGTTCTCTGAGCATCCTGATCACCAGTGTTTTAAACTCTGCATCTGATAGGTTGGCTATCACCATTTTGCTTAGTTTTTTTTCTAGGGTTTGGCTCTGTTCTTTCATTTGGGCCACACTTCTTTGTCTCCTCAATTTGGCAGTCTCCCTGTGTTTGTTTCTGTCAAGGTAGAGCACTTTGACTACCTGTCTTAGTGTACCTGTTTATGAGGCGGAGCCTTAGGTATTCACCAGGGTGGGGCAACCCACTTCCCTGCTTTGTGGCTCTGTATGAGGGGGAGGAGACAATGCCACTGCCTGGCTGCTGGAGGCTTTGCTCAGCAGTCATTCCATTCCCAGTCACTTTACTCCCTTCCTGTCAGGCTTCCATGTAGTTCGATTTTCTGGCAGTTCTGGCTCTTTCTTGTTTTGAGGTTAGTTATGATCCTTCTTATGGTTGTACAAGGAGGCAAAGCATGTCTACCTATGCCTCCATCTTGACCAGAAGTCTGCACTTATTTCTAAAACCCTGGTTTTTATTCTGTGATTTACATTTATGTTTTTTCTTATATTTACCCTTAAGAAAGTTAAGAATTATGCATTTTTCTTCATAGAAAGAGACTTTTTTTCTACTAAACAGTGTTTTTAGTGATGTCTCCATTATCATGAGGCAGATAAAATCTGAGGATAATGTTTAATGGAATGTTCCAGAAAGTTGTTTTATTTCTATCTTCACTTTTGTGAATGGTTACAGAATCTGTATTTATTTCATAGACTTCATAACTTATATGGAGACATCATTCTACAAATCAGTTGAAATAGGCATTTCCTTCATTTTCTCTCATGTAGAGACATTGTAAAAGCATGGAAATAATTCAGATCATTGTAGTATGCACATCCACAACAGGGAATTAAGGAAATGAAATTTAGATCCACCATTGGCTTTTTTTAAATTGTATTGATATAATTCACAATTCATATCATTTGCCCATTTTAATTGTTCATTCAGTATATTTTGACATATCTAGTTATGCATCTAACTGTCACCTCACTCAATTATAGAACATTTTCATCACTCCAAAAACAAACTCCACATGTCACAGCTGTCTCTCTGACTTCAGTACACAGGCAACCACTAGTGTACTTTCTGTCTCTATTTTGTCTGTTCTGGAAAGTTCACATACGTAGAATCAACACAACGTGCCGTATTTGTGACTGGCATCTTTCACGTACTGTCACATTTTCAAGGTTCAGCCATATTATGGTACATCAATATTTTATCTACTTCTTTGTACTGTGAAACAATGCTTCATTGTGTGGCTGAGCCAGTTAGCCACTCATCAGGTGATGGGACGTTGTGCTGTTTTCACTTCCTGGCTGTGAATAACTCGACTGTGAACACGAATGCACAGGTGATTGTGTGAACCTCTGTTTTTATCTCCCTGCCATTGGATTTCATTGGGCTGATTTCAGCATCTCTTGGCCTTTACTCATGCTGTGCATTCTGTCTTTTCAGTTTCTATTCCTCTTGCCTAATCTGACATTCTCTTTGGACCTTGCTCCCAACCTCCATTCTCCATGAAGCGTTCTCTGACTGTTCTAACTCTCATTGACCTCACTGTTTCCAGCACTTGTCATTTTGTCTGTGCAGAACAGTTTAGCCCCGAATTTTACATTGCTTTATTTTTTTTTCATAATCTTGTGTTTCTAAGTATAAATTTGTCTATGGGGTATATTATTTGATATGATGGCCTTATCTTTGCATATGAGTAAATTGAATATTTTAGCTTAACTATTGTTAGGATAAAATTACTTTATACCACACCAATACTGTCTTCTTGGGGACATTGATATAATTAAACTTTTATTCTTGATGTATTTTAAGCAACTAAATATAAATAGAGTAGAGAATTGTTTAATTAGAAGCTCATTTTTTTTACCCTCATGTAAGGGGGAAAAAGCAGAAATCAGCCTTCTTTCATTGTGCAGCCAGAACTGGGGATTTGGAGATTTATAGCACTTTACCAACTGTAAATCTCTGGGAAGGGCTTTTCTGATACGCCATTGCACATCACTTGAATCTGCTCACCAGAGTACTTGCTAAAGCAGTGGGACAAAAATAGTGGCTGGGGGTGAGTGGGTCTGGGAACTTGGATTTAGCATAGAGCCCATTATCTCATGTCAGTGGCTTCACCCTGCCTGCCAGGTCCTGGGCGTGATGCACTGAATCCCGGAGGTGCTATTTGCACTGCTTGTGGTTATTGCCCACTGTGTCGTACAGAGAGGAAGTAAGTTATAAATTGTTATAAACAGAAAGGTACTATTGACGAGTAGCCTTGGTGAAAGCTTTCTGAAGCGCTGGGGTTATACCCTGGGCCTCATGTTCCTCATTAGTTGCCATTGTCAGTGGTATGAAGAACGATTTCAGTGTAACTTGTATAAGAGACCACCTCCATTGCCATCTGCCTGAAGTATAAAATTTTATTAGAACTTAAAATACAGCAACAATAACAGTGTAGACCCTTAGAGTTTATTGTGGGCCATGTACTCTTCTAAGTACTTTACATGTATTTCCGAATTTAATCTTCCCGACATCCCAGTGAGGTAGTTAAGCATTAATTAAGCAATAATAGTTAAGCATTATTATCTCCATTATACAGATGAAAAAACTGAGACACAGAAAGTTTAAGTGATTTGCTCAAGGTGACACAGCTAATAACTGGAGGCTATGGGAATCAAACCCAGGCATTCTGGCTCCCATGTAGATACTGCCTCACAGGCTATTTAGTGCAGCATCTCGTTGTCACCGAAAGCAGCATGTTGTTAACTTTGATAATCACTGGAATAGCCATGCTCATTCACATTTGTGAATGTTTAAGCTTGTACTTGATGTGGTGCTTGGAATACGAAAAATGAAGGTTCATCATAATTTTCTATTTCTCCCTTTTAACCAGATTGTAAATTTGTATATTTATCTGATAAAATGTAAGTTAAGACCATGAGTAATGTTTTAGTTTGAGTACTAGAGAAGTCCGTGATCTTCTCTGTGAAGGACCAGGTCGTAACTGTTTCAGGCTCTTGGAGCCGTGAGGTTTCTGTCGTCACGGCTCAGCTCTGCTGCTTTGGTGCCAGGTTGCCGTAAAGAAAACGCAAATGAAAAAGTGTGCTTGTTGTCCAGTAAAATTTAAGGTACAAAAACAGTTGATTTGTACTCGATTATCAGTAGTTAACAGGGTTTTTTTCTTTATTTTAGTTACAAGAAGCACAGGATCGATGCGCAGTGGCCGAAAGATGTGCTGAGGAGACACAAGATCACGTGCAAAAGTATAAAGCCTCACAGAAAATCACATGAGTGTTCATAAAGCACATGAGGGGTGTAGTAGGAGGATTAGATCAGTTATGAGAAATACATCAGTGCCAAGCTGAATAAATATTTCAGCTTCGAAATACTTTAAAATGCATAATTTGTGTATATTACCTCTAAATTTTACAGATTATCCACAAAACGCAACTAGAAAAGTAGCACAAATAATTGCCAATTCGTCTACTTTTCAAATTTTAAGATTTTATGTAATTGCACCTTCAGATGTTTATTCAGAAATTATCTGATACCTTTTAAGTTGATGTGTGAAAATAATTATTTTAAAATGTACATTTTAGGCTTGAAATGGAAAATGCCAACTTAAAAGTTACAATCAAAGAGCAATCACTGAAAACTGAACAGCTTCAGACAGTCCTGGTAGGTACAAATTCAGTAAGTCGATCTCTTAATTTCCATCCTACTGAAAAGGAACTTTTATTTCTCTAGTAGTAGTGTATAAGATATTTTGGGCAATATGAAAAGTCATTGTTAAAAGTATTTATTGTATTCATATGATACTTGTTAGTAGTAATGTAATTCCTATTTATAAAGGAAGTTGAATTCATAAAATTAATTATTTTTCTAGTAAGATTTTAATTAAAAAGATTGTGGTCATCTAGAGGCAATATTTGACTTATACCACATTTTGTTTATGCATTCATATGTTCAACATTTAGGTTTTCCTACCTTTTGGCTCTTGTTGATAATGCTGCTATACACATTGGAATGCAAATATTTGTGTGATTCCAGAAATTTGAGTAATGATTTAAAGTAGAATTCTGAATTTCTGTTGTAATCTAAATCCTTCAGTGAGATTTTGAGAATGAATCGCTTTTAATGTTGTGATATGTTCTCTTCATCAAGAATGAGTACTAAGTCATCATGTCAGTGTTTTGCAAAAGGAGTGCATTTTTTCCCTTTGCTGGATTTTGAAAAAGAAAAGAGATGCCAGTGAAAAAGTAGAAATGGCTACTCAATTAGGACCACGTAGTGCTTCTAGCATTGCACGCTTAAAGACTATTCACTTGTGTTAATCAGCTTTTCAAAGACTGACAATCCCATCTCAGAAAAGATGGCTGTGTAATCTAGGGCTCCAATTAACTGATGAATGGTGAAAACTACACAGCTATTTACTAAGTAGAACAGGATTCTTCTGCCATTCATATTCTCCTCTGTAGGAGAGGCTACCTATAATTTTAGATCAGAAGACTGCTTTGTGAACCTGAAGTTGGAGCAGTGAAGTTGATGCACCTACCAGCTAGTTTCTTTCTATCACAGTAGCTCGGTCCATGCAGTTTCAGTAAACAGACATACCTATCAGGAGAACTAGAACATTGTGTTGGCTGGTTCTTCTTGTGGATGAAGAGCCATTGAAAATTATTTTTTAGACTTTATCTGAATAACTCATATTGTATGAGCGTACTTTTCATACAAGTGAAGTAATAACATGTTGACAAGGAGTCTTCTGTGACTGAGAGTGCCAGGAGGTGTCACCTTACAGTTTCACACAGAAATCTATAAGATGTCAAAAACTGAAAACTGTGTAAGAATTCCCAAAATTGATGAGCTTATGCAAAAATAATGGGGGATTTTTTTTGTAGATGTCTATAGAAATGAATTAGATTTGTGACATAGAATCATTAGCTACCATAAGATCTACTGTGGGAGTCAAAAATTTAATGAGACAGTTTTTCACCAATTTAATCAATAGCCCTAACTTCTCTAGAAGGTTCTCACAGCACAACTCCCAAGGCCCGAGACTACCTGGGCTGAGATATTTGATCAACACGATGCTGAGGTGAAGAATCTGAATTGTCGAGAAGAAGATAGCTCTGGCTTTGTCAAGCTTTCAAACAATGTACTTGAGCGTGCCTATGAAAACAACTTCAGAAGGGTTCTGTAGGCCAGTCTCTATGAAATAGGAAATTATTTTTTAATAAAGGCAAATAATTAATAATCTGATGCTTGTAAAATGTTTTGCATTATAAGAGAAAACAACAGAGTATTCTGGTCAACATCCTGAGGGGGAAGGTGCCCCTAAGATTAGAAAGTACCACCACACTCAGCGTAACACCAATGAGAATCAACATAAAGTGTACAGGATTAGCTATCCACAAAGGTAATCCCTACCAAGTCATGGTTTATGAGTGTGTGGTTGAGGATGTTGTCCACGAGGAACTAGAAGGGAGAAAGAACAGGACAGATGACCTCAGGAAAGGGGTCAAGGATGGAAATGTTGATTAGGGATTCTGGTTTGAAGTGTTGAGATTTGAGGAACTCTGAGTTTAAAAAAAAAAGAACAGAAAGAGTCCAGGACTCGAACATTAGGGTCACTGTTTAGAAATAAATTGGGGTTAGAGGAGCAGAGGGAGGGTCGCCATTATCAGTTGCTGTTGAGAAGTAAAGCAGGATAAGGACTGAAGGAGAAAATGGCCCTCAGAAATGTGTTAGTGCAGTTAGAGGATGGGAAGTCAGATTATGTGTAAAAGAAGAGAGGAAGGGTGGAAATACGAGTGTGTGGGTGAGACCTGGCATTAAAGGATATTAAAGTTGAATGGAAGAGATGGAAAAGCTGCACGAATCAAGTTTTTATAAAATGTGAAGAGACAAACTTTATTTAAGGAGAAAAGGAAACACTTCGTTCTTCAAATAAAGAGAAGCCGAACCCTACAGAACCATGCGCACGGAGAGCGGGAGCCTCCTCTCCCCCACACCAGGCTGTCGTCCGAAGGTGATGCGGGCAGCATGGGAGTTTCCGAAGACTGGGTTAGTCAGATGTGCTTTAACAGCATCTGGCGTATCTCAAAATATTGGTGGGAATATTTCTTGGGCATCTTTAGAAATTAAAATGTCGGTGTAGCCATTCTCTTAAAAAATGCTTAACACTTTGTATTTTATATGTAAAAACCTCCATTTGAACAAATTTTGACAATTTAAGTTCCAGAGAGAAAATGATGAAAATGTAAAGTCAATGTAAGCTGCAGTAAGGAGTCTTTAGTTTCGAAATCTGTTCATACTGGCATCATGTTGAAAAACTACATTTTATAAACCTGGCTATACATATTATTCATGAACTCATGATAAATAATATTTGTAAGAAAGATGAGTGAGTCTCTAGATTTTTAAAAATAATTTTCTTTAAAATGTTTTTCAAAGTCTCAGGGTGAAAGGGAACAATTAAAGGAATATATTGAGTTAAAACAATCTCTGGAATATAACTTGGATCAAGAAATTAAGAAAAATCGTGAATTAGAAAAAGAGATAACCGGGTAAGACTTTAATGTTTCAGGTCATTTCTTTATTAATTAAGACTTAACTGTCATTTTACCCTAATAAGCCAAAATATACATTTATTCTCTATCTGTAATTTTCATAATTAAATTTTCCTGTTTAAAAATTTACTTCACAATCTCACAGCACGATCTGAAACTTTTTTGAATGCCAAAAGATTCTGCTTACTCTTTAATGATTCCTGAAACAATAACGAGAACCCTTTTTGCCTATCCTGTAAACTGTGCTTTCCATGTCTACCTTGACTTTTTATTTCTCTAAGATATCTTTGCTGTCTCAGGTAATCTTTCCTCTTTTAGTGGTATGCTTTTCTTCAGCATTCAAATAGTTTAATACCTAGAAACCCATCTGTGTCATTGTTTAACATCCTCAAAAGTGATCTCGATGTGGCTGTTTTCTTCTTTTTAGTTATAAAATATATCACACATACAAAAATGTACATATGACTTAAAGAAGTTAAGTAACCCTGTTTCTACCACTCATGTAAAAAAGTAATGGCATCTTTTCCAATGTCCGGGAAGCCCCCACAGGCCTCCTCTCTGTTCATTCACTGAGTATTCCAGTTTGTTCTCTGTTTCTCATCAGTGTTTTTCCTCTCATTTAAGTGTCTTTCTCTACATTGTTTTGTATCCTTTTCACTCTGTTTAACATTGTGCTAGCAAATGTCTCCTCTTAAAACAGTCTTGAGGAGACCGTTACATACTATCTCTGATTCCTTTCTTCTACAGCCCTGCCCCTTTCCTAATTTCCCTTCAACTAAAGCTTCAAAGATTTTTCTTTCCTGCTTCTCTTTCTATTTTGAATGATCTCCTTCATGTTTTCTGCTGGTACTTTTCTTCTTACAAACTGTCATCAGTAGGTAACAAAAGATATTTTTGTGTCTGTCAAAACATTGGCATATAGTTACGCTTTTCTTCTCCACTTTGGATTCTGATCTCTGGTTTCTACTTGATATTTAATAATAGGTTAATGTTTTATATTAACATACTAAAATGAATATTAATAACAAAAGAACTCTATGTGGTTACAATATGAACACTATATCATATGTAATGAACTTTTTCATTTTATTTACATAAGATAAATAATTTAGATAATATGCTTTCAGACCATTAAATTGGAACAAATGAAAAGACTATAATTTGTAAATTTATTTATTTTATATGATAGGACATAATACCTGTTAAATTATTAAGTATTTACTCTTAAAGAATTTGACTTATTTTGTACATTTCTGCAGATTTAAGAAACTCTTAAAAATTACAAAAAGGAAGCTAAATGAATATGAAAATGAAGAGCTTAGTTTCCCTGGAGATTTAAAACCAAATCAAATTGAAGTGGATATTCAGATGAATATGTTAAAACATAAGGTAATTTTTAATCAGTTTTGGGACCCCAAAACCACCTAATTTGGGGAATTATATATCATTCAATGCTTCGAACAGTGAAATACATGTTTTTCTACTAGTGTTACAGACTCGATGTCAGGGAAAGAGTTTCTTTGTCATTTTCCTGTAAGAAGGGATCACTGCCAACTCTCCTGGGTCTGGAGCCCCAGCAAGAACCGTAATGTGAAAGGAGCCCAAGCACCGGCATGAAATCCAAACACTTTTTTGGTTAGCAGCTTTATTGAAATATAATGAATATACTCCACCGTTCACTCACTGACAGTGTGCAATTTAGCGGCTTTTTGTATATTAAGAGTTACAGTAATCATCATAATCAATTTGAGAACATCTTCATCCCCCGAAAGAGTAAGCCCATGCCCTTCAGCAAACATCCTGTCCCAGTCGCCACGTCCCCACTCTTTCTAGCCTCTGGGAGCCACCGCTGTGCCACTGGGTTTGTCTCTTCTGGGCCTTTCACGTCAGTGGAATCACACAATATGCAGCCCTTCGTGGCTGCCTTTTTAATTTAGCAAAATGTTTTTAAGGTATCATCAGTACTTCATTTCTGTTTATTGCTGAATAACATTTCACTGTACTGAGTAACCACATTGTTTTATCTCTTCATCGTTTGGTGGACCTTTGGATTGTTTTCAGTCATTGACATTGTTAATAGTGCTGCTGTGAACAGTCATGTCCAAGTTCTTATGTGAACCTATGTTTCCATTCTCTTGGGAATATACTTATAAATAGAATAGCTGGATCATACCGTTAACCTGTTGCGGTACAGCCAGACTGTTGCCCAAAGTGGCTGCACCGTTTTCATCTTTATTTGCAGTGGAAGGTTTCCCACTTGTCCACGTTCTTGCCAGCTCGTGCCATTACCCGCCTTTCGATGAGAGCTGTCCTAGAGAGTGTGAAGCGGCATCTCAGTGCGGTTTTGATTTGCGATTTTCTAGTGACTAATGGTGTTGGCCGTCTTTTCACATGCTTATTATCCATTTGTATGTCTGATTTGAAGAAGTGTCCATTCAGTTATTTTGCCCACTTGGATTGTTTTTTATTATTGAAGTGTAAGAGTTCTTTATATATCCTAGATACAAATCCCTTATTAGATACAAGATTTTTAAATATTTCTCCCACTCAGTAGATTACCTTATCACTTTCTCGATAGTATCCTTTATAAAGCATAGAAGTTTTTTATTATGATGAAGTGCAGTTAATCTACAATAGTTTTGTCTTTTGGTTTCATGTCTAGGAAAAATATCCAAATCCAGTCATGAAGATATACACCTGTATTTTCTTCTAAGAGTTTTATAATTTTAGGTTTTACATTTTGAGGTGATTTTTATGTATGGTATAAAGTAGCAGTCTAATTTTATTCTTTTCTATGCAGATATCCAGTTGTTCCAATACCGTTTGTTAAAAAGACTGTTCATGTCCGATTTAATTGTTTGACACCCTTCTTGAAAAGCACTTAGCCAGAAATGTGAGGGTTAATTTTTGTATTCTCCCATCTAATTCATTGACCTGTATGTCTGTCCTTATTCTGGTACTGAACCAAATTTCATGAGAACTCTTTCCTGGTCATCTTGCATGTTTCCAGTTTTATGTAATATTAAAAAGTCAGTGTAGTAGAATGTCCTTAACTTTACTTTTGTGGAGATCTTTTGCCTCTTGATGCTGGTTCTGATGTGATGGGAAAGTAATCTTACAGAGATAATATTTATTCCTCTTTTTCTCCATTTAAACCTTCAGTCTCTAATCCAGTGCCTTTAACTTCACTCCCATTCCATTAAATCCTGGTAACAGGGTCTGCTGACTTAGCCATTTCCTTCATTGTGTTTTAACTCATAATTCATAGACTCATTGACAGATTTCACTGACCCTCTTCAATGAATGGTGTTGGAAAAATCAGACAGATACATGCAATAAATAAAATAAAACTAGACCACCAAATATACCATACACAAGAATAAACTCAAAATGGATTAAAGACTTAACTGTAAGCCATGAAACCATTAAAATCCTAGAAAAAACACAGGCAGTAATATTTCAGATATTTCTCTTCTCAGTATTTTTGCTGATATATCTCCTGGACAAGGAAAACAAAGGAAAAAAATAACAAATGGAACTACATCAAAATAAAAAGCTTTTGCACAGCAAAAGAAGTCAACAATATGAAAAGAAAACCCACTGAATGGAAGAACATATTTACCTATGATTCATCTGATACAGGGTTAATATCCAAAACATATAAAGAACTAATACAACTCAACACAAAAGAGACAAACAATCCAATTAAAAAATGGGCAGAAGACCTGAATAGACACTTCTCCAATGAGGACATACAGATGGCCAACAGACATATGAAAAAATGCTCAACATCACTAATCATCAGAAAGATGCAAATTAAAACCACAATGAGATACCCCCTCACACCAGTCAGAATGACTATCATCAGTGGATCAACAAATGACAAGTGCTGGCGAGGATGTGGAGAAAAGAGAACCCTAGTGCACTGTTGGTGGGAATGCAGACTGGTGCAGCCACTGTGGAAAGCAGTATGGAGATACCAAAAAAATTAAAAATGGCACCACCTTTCACCCAGTAACCCTATTTCTGGGAATATATCTGAAGACACTCAAAACACTAACTTTGAGTTTGAAAGAATATGTACACTTTTATGTTTTTAGCAGCAATATTTACAATAGCCAAGAGCTAGAAACAGTCCAAGTGTCCATCAGTAGATGAGTGGATAAAAAAACCTGTAGTACATGGACGTGGCGGAGTACTACTTGACCATTAAAAGAAAGGAAATCTTACATTTTGTGACAGTGTGGATAGACCTGGAGATTATTGTGCTAAGTGAAATGAGCCAGTTGGTGAACGACAAATGCCATGTGATCTCACCTGTGGAATCTAATGAACAAAACAAAGTGACAAAATGGAAACAAGCGCAGACACAGAGGACAGACAGGTGTCAGAAGGGAGTGGGGTTGGGCGGCTGGATGAAAGAAGGTGAAGGGATTAAGAAAAAATTACAAATACATGTATAAACACATGGATACTGATGACAGTGTGATGACAGTCAGCGGGAAAGGGGGGTGGCAGGTAGGTGCAGGTGGGTAAAGGAAGGGAAAATGGGGCTAAGAGAGGCTTTGGGGTGATGGGCACACCATTTGTGTGCAGATGATATTTTGTTGAATTGTACACTTGAAACCTGTGTGGCTTATGAACCGATGTCATCCCAATATTCAATTTTTAGAAAAGCTTGAAAACAGGTGAAAGCATCACCATCATGGATTTTTTTGCAGGTTTTGCTCTACTCAATGGTGCTGCTCTCAAGGGGAGTATATTAGTCACCAACCCCCACCTCCCCCGCCCCCCAAAAAAATCTGGACTGTCTCCTTTTGAAATTTCAAGTCTTAAAGTCAATTTGTGTGCTATGGAGAAACATTGTGGTGTAAGGTAAAGACGAGATGGTTTTTCCTTTTCGTACAAGTAAGCTTGAAGTAAGGTAGATGAGAAATTGTATCTAATAGTGCCAAAAGACACTTATATTTGTAACTAGTGAGATTTAAAATGATTTCATGATGTTCTCTGTTTCCTCACTGAGGAGGGAAGGAAAAGTCAGCCCCAACCATGGGCGGCTTCTCCACGGCCCTTGGCTGTTCCCTCTGAGCTCGCTGTTCCCTCCTTTTCATCAGAAATGGCTCTGCTTGCAGCTCTGTTCTCCGCCTGCAATTCACAGGCCTCTTTTTATTGTGTCTTGTCTTGCCCTCCTTTAGAACAAGCTAGCAAGCAGGGTTTCTGCTTCTACAATTCTCTTAGCAGCTTTGAGTTTCCTGTGAATTTCATAGGGATTCATGCCATTAGAAAACCACTCTTACAAGTTGTTTTGGGATAGGATCTTCATCTCGGGCTTCCTGGACCTATTGTAAGACAGTGTTAAGGATCCCACGATCTTTAAAGGAGTTTGAGAATCACCTGAAATCTTTCTGAGATGTTAAGAGTTTTCCAGTCTTGCCTTCATCCTTAGACCATGTTTTCCTGGAAGCACCTGGATTTGATCTTAGCCCAGAAGCCTTTTCTTTATTTTAGCATTACTTGGCAGTCAGACATGTGAGAGAAGCTATCAACAAGAAATGGCTATTTGAAAACAGTCCTGGTTCTTTTATACTTAATTGTCTTTTTTAGTGTATCTTCCACATCAATTTTTCTTTCAGCACCTTCATAGCAACAGTCCTCTTTCATCCAGGTTTCAGGGAACTTTCATTCACTGGACAGGCAGCCCTTGCTCTCAGCCTCTTCAGGGGCCACCAATCTGACAATCTCTAGGAGGCCCTTCTGGTTTCCATTTTCATGCTTCTGCACATTATTTCAGGTTCCACCTGCCTCCTGTTTCAAGGCACTCCTACATGTGCATGGTGTTTTGTTTCGTCTTGTTTTTTAGTGGCAGCACTCTTTTTAATGCCAGTATCTGTGCCAGTTACTTATTGCTGCTTAATGAACCACCTCCAAACCTCCTGGCTCAAAACAGCATTTATCTTGTTCACAAATCTGCAGGTAGGGCAGGCTCAGTGAGGCCAGCACATTTCTTTACCACTTGCCATCAGCTGAGATGACTTGAACCCGCGAACTAGAATCATCTTGTTCCTTCACACATTTTATCGGTTGCAGCAGGCTTTTGGCTGGGGCAGTCCCAGCTGGAACACCTGTATGAGGACTGACTGTGTGTGGCCTGGGCTGCTGCATTCCTGACAGCATAGACAGGTTCTCAGGGTGGGCTTTCCCAGAGAGAGAAAGTCAGATGGAAGCCGTATCACCCGGACATGGACGTCACCCAGCAGTTCCCCCATATTCCATTCACCAGGAGCCAGTTACTTCCTAAGGCCAGCACCTGTTTCCTGGGAGGTGTGCCAAAGAATTTGTAGACATGTTTTAAAAACTCCATATCACTCACCTTTTCTTATCAAATAAAGGAAAGTAATATAAGGTTAGCCAAAAAATTTATTTGTTTTTTTCCATGAGATGGCGCTAGTAGAGCTTAGTTGACTTGAACTTCACTCGAATCAATTTTGTATTGTGAGAGCTGCCATATCAGCATGCATTTTTTAAAAAATGTATCAAAATTGATGAATTGTTGTGTAGCCATTTTAATATTGAAGATGGAAGAAAACAACATATTCAGCATATGCTCTATTATCTCAAGAAGGGTGAAAATGCAACAAATCCAAAAAAAAAGATTCGTGCAGTGTGTGGAGAAGGTGCTCTGACTGATCAAACATGTCAAAAGTGGTTTGCGAATGTTCATGCTGAAGATTTCTCTCTGGACGATGCCCCAAGGTCAGATACACCATCTGAAGTTGATCGCCGTCAAATGGAGACATTGAGAACAATCAGTGTTATATACCATGCAGGGCAGATCCAACGTGCTCAATATTCCAAATCAGTAAAGTTATTGGTGAACGTGAGGGACTTCTGCCAAGATGGAGGCATAGGTGGAAACACTGTGCCTTCTCCCACAACCAAGTTTGGATACAACAAAAGTTTTGGAGAACTAAGACACACCCAGAGACCAGAAAACCAAATTATACGGAAGTCCGACAGCTATGAACTGTTCAACGGGACGGTAAGAGAGGCAGAGCCAGCAGCGGAGCAGGGTCGGGAAGGACAGACCTAGGAGCGCAGGTAGCCCGGACCTAGTTGGGATGCGGGGCAGACTGACCAAGGTCGCACATTTGCGCACAGTGAGACGGACCACACAGGCCCCAGGGGGCGAACCCAGTGGTGGAGGGCTGACAGCGGTGGCACACTCGAGTGCAGTGGAGCGGGGCGTGTGGCCCTGGTGACGGTGGTGGCTGTGGTGCTGGTGGGGGTCGCGGAGGCGGGCGCCGGAGGGAAGCCATTGTCCCCCTTTGACCCCACCCCACATACAACGTCACAACCCAGCGACTGAGTTGCCCAGCTCTGGTGAAAACCTAGGGCTCCGTTCCTGCTACTTAACAGGCACGAACAGCCCAAAAGATGGTGCAAGAACTCAAAGTCCCAGAGCCAATAACTCTAAGCGACCAACAGATTGCCAGCCTCTCAGAAGCCCAATTTAAAACACTTTATCAGGATGCTCACAGAATTGGTACAGTACAGTCACAAATTAGAGGAACTTAGTCACAAATTAGAGGAATATATGAAGGCTAAACTAATTGAAATGAAGGGAGATGTCCAGGAAACCAATAGCGATGGAAAGGAAAATGGGACTCAAATCAAGGGAGTGGACCAGAAGGAAGAACGAAACATCCAACCAGAAAATAGTAAAGAAACAAGAATTCAAAAAAATGAGGAGAGGCTTAGGAACCTCCAGGACATCTTTAAACGTTCCAACATCC